>NC_045444.1:31605166-31707666 GCF_002776525.5 Piliocolobus tephrosceles | reverse complement strand
ATTTTACATGAACAATGTAACAATGAAGAATTGTAAGTTTTAATAAAAAGAATGCATTATATGGTCACACAGTCAAAATGGCTTCTTCAACTAGAAAAGCAAACAAACCTAAAAAAAATGGCTGCCAACAAATTCTCATTCTTAGCCTTAACATTTGCCAGGCAATTTTAAATTTTAAAGTGTAAAAATTATGCACACATGACAAATTTTAATTATGGCCATATATTTGGAAATGATTTTATTCAAGATGGCTCAAAAGTTTAAGTGCACTAACACATGAGTGCATGAAACAGAATTCTTCAGAAGATTGTCATCTTTTTTCTTTCTTATACATATAATAAACAAAGAAACATTATTTAACAAATAAAATATTAGATACAAAAAACAAATAAAGTTCTTTTGTGTTAGGGTGTACCAATTTTCCAGAATTAGAGGGGAGGTGAGTGTATTACACAGCATTGATATTCTCTTGGAAAGTTTGTGCGCCTGAAGCACAAATCTACAGGGGTTACTGACTTCTGCCCTAGGAAAGTGGCCCAGGAAATCTAGAGAAAATCATTTTGGCTTTTAGTTACACCCACTTACAAGCATAGCCCCTGTATTAGCCAAACAATAGAGGAGTGGCGAAAGCAAGTGAAAAAATGTTTCCTACTACCCCAGGAGGAGAGCTATAGTCTACTTTTGTTATGAATCTTTGATGAAGCTAACCAAACATTGCATATGAGATCATTACACACCACCTCCATGAAGTATAAAAAGGCACTTAGCATTTTTGGATAGGGAGCCAAATTCCAAGTCTCTCACAATCTAGTCTAGAATGAAAAAGACTTCTTCTTCTTCTTTTTTTTTTTTTTTAAACAAAGACAAAAATGAGGTCATTGGTACCAAGCGGTGAATGATCAGTATCATACTCTCTATTTCGAATTAATCTACCAGTTTCTAAACAATTATTTAAAGAAATAAAATGGAAAGTCCATCATGGTAGAAAAATAAAACTCAGAAAAAAAGAAAGAAGGAAAGAAAAAACGGGAAAAGAAGAAAAGACAAAAAATGGGGGGAAAAAAGACAGGGACAAAAAAGAAATCACAGGAGATGATACCTTGTTCCTAAGGATTTAAAGCCGCTTATATAGAAACTATTCTTAGAGCAAGCTCTATGAAGAAATGTTTTCAGGCAAATGAAGTAATATTATAAAAAATTTCATTGTCTTATTATATTTGATGTTTTTAGCGGTTGAAAGAAAAATTGATACTAACAATAAATTCTTATTCTTAGACTTAAAAATGAATTTTAACTTCGGAAGATTGGCAAAAGTAGTGATAAAATTGGTTGCAAAGCTATTTGTTGCAGTCTTACCAATAAATAATAAGATCTAAGTTAAAACATTTAAAAATGATTCTCCATTTATTATTTGATGTGGCCTAGATCAACTCATAGCCCAAAGGAATAGAATTATAAATGATATAAAACACAATGCTTCACTGTATTAAATATTGATCTAAAATGATATTGAAAACTTATTGGTTAAAATCATAACAAGAATTGTAGAACTGCCTAAAATAATATCTTTAAAAGGAAATAAACATTAAAAAGTGCATTTTTATCTTCTTTAATTTCAATATGTTCAAAATGAAAATATATTGCCAAAAATATTGACATTTATTAAGGTAGTCTTAAAAAATCATCTTACAGTCAAATGTGATCATCCTTTTATGCAGTGATAGTGCACATGCAACACCGTGGTTTCAATAATTCTTTCTTTGCGGGGCATGGTGTACAGACATCCTGAAAGCTTTAAAAACTCACCCTAACATTTTAAGGGTAACTACTTATTTCTTAATACATTGCTTGATACAGAAAAGGCTTATACAGTAGTAAAACATGATTTCTGAAGGTCTAATTATGTATTAAAGCTGATTTTGCTCTAAATAAATGTATATCTAATGTCATACGCAGGTTCAACTACATTTATAATAACAGTTTATATATTGCATTAAGCTTAAAAATAAAAGTACAAAATTTTATACTGGTACTAATCATTTACAACATAAAATAATCTTTTGTTTCAAATACATATGCATTTGAAGTCATTGGTGCTCTATATCTAATCTATCTATGTATCCTTCTATCTATCTACAATTCCACAAATATTAATTGCTAAGCATTTAAGGCATGTATCGGTTTCCGTAAATTTCAATTTGTTCATAAATCTTTCTTACTATTCCTGGAGGATACATAAAACTACACCTGGACACAGAGTGTCCAAGTGCTAAGCCACACACCGAATGACACAGAACACAGTTTCTATCCTGAAGGAAATGCATTATTCTAAATATGAACATATTGTTTACTCCAGAAAATATTTGACTTTGAGGTTACTGAAAACCAGAAGAAATGATGTTGTCAATACACCATCTTGGAGAAGTACTAATACATCAACTTCAATCATAGTTAAAAGTGTAATTCCAAACCACACAAAAATATTGTTTTGTTTTTCTATGTAATTCAGGAGGGCTCATTATTCAACAAAGGAATATTTGATGTGATAAAAAATGAATTTCTTTTGTGGAAGAGTACACATATTTGCCAAGAATAGTAGAAAGGTAAATGTATTAGACATTGTTCAAATTCACTAGGAAAGTGTGTGTTCCTGCATAATAAACGAGACACACTAGCCAAGCTAACAGCAGCTGATGATGCTACCAAGACTTTATTGGGTGGCATTCTACAACCTTTTATCTGGGAAGGCAGGTTACTTCCCATTGTCCACAGCCCTGGGGGAGCCAAGTACACTTGTTTGCTTCTGACTCTCAGCGGCTCAAAACAGGAGCCTCCACTTCTGGTTATATATTTCTCTGCTGGCTGATGACGACCACGAAGCATATTGTAGGAGTGAGAAACAGTGGCCTAAGGAACTACAAGATAAATTTTTAGGAATTATATAAATTATATGTTTATTTAGTCAAATTATTTTACTGATGTAGAATTATTTTTAACTTTGCTGTTTTCCTATTAAATTCATTTAATCAGTCTATATATGACCACATCCTTTGAGAATAATGACCATGGAAATTCAATCAACAAATGTCATTTGTAGTAATATAAAATGCTTTTGTGTTGGTTATTAGGTTATTATTTTCCAGCTTCAAATCGATAGTGTTAGAACTAGTATTCTACAAACATACTTTGCAGACCTAACTGGCTCTTGTTGGGCATTTTCAATAGGGGGTGCTAAGTAGTGGTTGGAAACATGGACACGGGAGAAGGGAGGCTTTTTTTGGTTGTTGTTCCATTTTGCTTCCTATTCCTGTTATCCTGATGCAGCCAGTGTTCTTTATACTGGCAATGAGATTGTTCTGGATTCCAGGAATTTTTCCCCACATTTCCAGACCCAGCTTATTATCCATCTTTGAAAATACTATAATAGCACTAGCTGACTGACAGTCTCTTCTCAAAAACCTGGTTTCCAGCTCTGCAAAGAGCTTCCTCTGGGCATTTAATGACCAGAATCAGCTATGCAGTTCCCTCTCCTCACAGCACCTTCTCCTTAGGGGTCCTTTTAGGGATTATGAAACCGTAGGGTCCATCTTTAGAGCTTCTTAGGATACAGATTTAGCAGAATACCCTTTCTTCCTCGGAGACATGACTCTCAGGTCGGAAGGGCCACTCCTTTAAATTTCTAACAATTCCACCATCTTCTCTGTTCCCCAGTCACAGATATGGAATCTCTGTTAGGCAATTATCATCTCCAGGTTACTTCAGTGCTTCTATTTTCCTTCCCTGTACTCCAGTCTATGTAACCAACTCTTATATTAAATTATTTCCATTAAAATAACTGATGCAGTTTCAGTTTTTCTTACCGGATCTTGTTGAGTGAAGCTCACACCGACATTTAAACAGCTAAACTTTTGCATAACGAATATAAATTTGACTTTTAATACAACTGTGAACTGACACAAAGGAAAATAATCTACAAAGTGAAAATTGAAAGTGAATGTAGGAATCCTGAATGATAAATAAGTACCCAAGTGAGATTTTGTCCTGAAGGCTTTTGTGAAACCCTGGAGAACTTGTGCTTTCACTTTGGTGGTTGCTCAGGGGAACAGAGAATGAGATATGAAGCCTAGGAACTACCCGAGAGAAAGAGTCTAATAGAATGACTATAAAATAAACCTGTGACCCAAAGTGTTTCACTGTGAGAAGGGTGAATGAGAAAAAAATGAACTTTAAAGAAAAAGTCAGCAAGAAAAGTTGCCAGTCTAAAGCTTGACACTGGGTTGTGGGGGAAACGCTGTGCCCTCAGAATTCATCATCTTTAAAAGTGTTTTTTTTGGAGAGACAGGCTCTCTCTATGTTGCCCAGGCTGGTCTCGACTCCTGGTTTCAAACTATCTTAATGCCTCAGCCTCCCAAAATGCTAGGATTACAGGCCTGAGCCACTGCACCCAGCTGGAATTCATAATCTTAAACTGGCATTTATGCAGGTTTGTTTACTGAATTTATGATTTACAGTATGAAAATTCTTCTGTAAATAATTCATTTTAAAATGCACTTTGACAGTGGTATCCCCAAGGAAATAGTATTTTGAAAACGATATTGGTGAGCTCAATTTCAATCCAGGTGACAGATATTTCAAAAGATTATATTCCAAGAAAAATATAAGTCAATCCATTATAAAATAATACACACACATGAACAGGGTACTATGAATGAGAACCAGCAACAGAAACAGACAACAGAAAGTTACCTGTAAAAACTATAATTATCAGATATAAAATATAAAATAATTATATGTTTTAAAAAATAACAGAGTTTAAAATTTTGCATTTTTTCTTTTATAAATAACCTTTCTTTTTTTTTTTTTTTTTTTTTTGGCTTTTTGGTGTTTATATACAGGGTATAAACATAAACCTGTGACCCAAAGTGTTTCACTGTGAGAAAGGTGAATGAGAAAAAATTGAACCTTGAAGAAAAAAGTCAGCAAGAAAAGTTTCCTGTCTAAAACTTGACACGGGGTTGCGCAGGAAACACCATGCCCGCAAAATTCATCATCTGTAAACAGAAACAAGGTATGAACATGAAAAAGCGAAAAGTAGTTCTTTATAAAAATATATAATTATGTAAATAACTCTAGGGACAGGTTAGATCCAATAAAGAAACAGATAATGTAAAAATTATCTGAAATGTAGCAAAAAGAGAGAGGGAGAGAGAGTAATAGAATGAGAAAGATGAATTGAAAGGGTCTAAGAGCTATGGAGGATAGAATGAGATTGATCTAACATTAATATAACCAGCATTCCAAAAACAAGTTGTAAGAAGGGAAGAGGCAACATCTAAAGAAGTTATGTTTGTAATGACTCCGAAATTAGGAAATACACAAACCCATATATTCAGAAATTCAAATAAAACCCAAGGAAGATACATGAAACAAATTCACACATAGGTAGTAATCATCAAACAAACTGAGAAGATCTTAAAATACTGCTCCTAATAATAATAAGACTTTACAGAAAGCCAAAGATAAGTTAGAGATTACTTACAACAAAATTGCAATTGGATTGATGGCTGAATTATCTTATTGTGCTGGGAGAAGAAACAAAACTACATAAAATAAAAATAAAACTGGCCAGCTCCAACTACACACAAAAGCCAGAAAAAATGGCTTTTACAAATAACTGTGTAATAAAAGTACAAAACATAAAACAATAGAGTAGACCGACAAGATAATTCACTAACATAAATTCAAAAAATTCAAAAAGGGGGCCACAGGCGAAAGAAAAATGATCCCAGATGAATTAAGAAGGAATGAATACTACTATTAGTAAATGTGTGAGTAAACTTAAACTTTAACTACTTGAAACAATAATGAAGTATCTGTTTTTAGGGTAAAAGATACAGATACATTTTGAACAGGTATTACACATATTTTCAGAGTTGGATAACCCTAGTTAAAGTATTCTAAGACATTTATATCATTTGGGTAGATATGATAAAAAAAAGATTGATAAAAATAAATCGAGCACTTACTGAAAAAAATGGAGAAGCTCTGTTAACATTAGACAAAATTTACTTACTGTAAAAATTATTATTAGCTATTAAGAAGGACATTACATAAAATAAATTATTCACTGTAGTAGATATTATAGTAATTTGATATTGTATGCACACAATAATATAACTTTTAAATATATAAAGCAAAATTACTATAATTATAAGGTGGAATTGAATGTTCTGCTATCATAATAGATATTAGCATAGTCCCTCAGTAATTGATTGAGCATACTGATTAAAAGTGAGGAAGAATATGGAAGAATCATATAGTACATTAAACTTCAGAAAATGGACATTTAGGAAACAGAACACTCAACTATGAAGTAATATATATTATTTGTATGCATATAAAATAGTTACGAAAGGTAAACATGTTCCCCCTGTAAATTTAAAATGATTGACATTAGTTAACCAAATGACATTAAAATATAAATTTTATAAATAGTAGCGTAAGAAAATGCATATGTTAGGAAAAGTTAACAGTCCTAGAAGACATAATTCTGATAAGAACAATCATGTGTAGTAGAAATTAATTTGAACTAACAATTATAATAATATTATTAAAATTTGTGGGATATAGCTAACAGAGATGCTACAACAAAATTTATTGTCTTAAAAGCCTAGATTAGGAGAGATAAAATAGGAAGACACTGAACAAAACACACTTCTTTAGAAATTTTAAAATGAACACCAGAATAAAGCTAAAAAAGTAGAAAAAAAGAAAGTAATAAAAATAAAATCAGAAGTGATTGAAATGGAAAGCAAAAGTACAAAGTTTATCAAATGGGAAAAAGTGATTCCTCCAAAGGAATTAGGTAAATCCACACTTTGCAATATTAACTTAAAAAATAGAAAGGAAAACAAAGCAATGTTAACAGTAAGGAGGTTTTATAACTTTAGAAGATGCAGAGATAAATTCTAATAAATCTCTTTATTGGTAAATCCATTTTACACAATAAAGTTGAAACAGTAAATTTGATAATCTACAAGAATACAATTTGCCAAAATTGTGTTAAGAAATAGTACAAACCTGAGTAGTCACAAATCTAATAAATCAATTAACTTAGTAGATAGAGAACTTTACCATAAGAAAATCTGAAGCTCAGCTAAATTTCTACAACATTTTTTAGCAATAGAAAAAATGTAAATTAAAATACTTTTATGAGGCTAACATAATTTGATGCCAAATAAGGTTAGTATCAGAAAATGTTACAAACTAATCTCACTCATGAGCATAGAAACAATATGTCAAAATATTAGCAATACAAATCCAGTTATTCAAAAAAGTAATGACCTATCACCTCTGAATTTGTTTCACCTCAAAAATGCAGGGTTGGTTCAATAGCTAAAAGTAGAATAATGTAATTCCTCATATTAACAAATTAAATAATAAAGACCACATGATATAACAATAGAAGGTTAAAATTTTTCAATAATATTAAATATATATTCATGATGAAATTTTAGCAAACTGCAAATACACAGAAAATTCCCTACCTTTATAGAAGTTATCTATTAACAGTCTTCTGCAAGCATTTATTTAATAATTTAATAATTGATTTAAAATCCCCAGTATGAATGCTCCACTTGAGAGAACCCATGGAGCATCTGGGCCCTATTGCTACTTCTAGACAGCTATGGATACTGGCACTGCAGAGTTTATAATCTGGCTTTCTCAACATTTCTCTGTAGGGAACAGGGACCCAACTCAGAAGTGCTAGAGAGTTGGTGATTTGCAAGATAAATTTTGAACAAGGATAAATCCAATAGGAAGGAAGGAGCTGGTAGGGAAATAAATTATTTGCCTTTTTCAATCACATTCCCTGACAGATCATTCTGTGGTATGATGGAGACTTTTACCTAGAGATAGCAATGTGGCTTTTCTTTCTTTCCTTCCTTCCCTTCCTTCCTTTTATTTATTTATTTATTTATTTTTTGACTGTGTCTTGCTGTTTTGCCCAGGCTGAAGTACAGTGGTGCCACCTCAGCTCACTGCAACCTCTGACTCCTGGCTTCAAGCAGTTCACTGCCTCAGTCTCCCGAGTAGCTGGAACTACAGGCGCCCACCACCATGTCCGGCTAATTTTTTGTATTTTTAGTAGAGACGGGGTTTCACCATGTTGGCCAGGCTGGTCTCGAACTCCTGACCTCGTGATCCGCCCACCTTGGCCTCCCAAAGTGCTGGAATTACAGGCATAAGCCACCAGGCCCAGCCTGACGTGGCTCTTCCTTTGAAGTTCTGACTTGCTCAAAATTGCTCCAACTTTATTTGCTCGCAATCCTTCCTTGTTTCCCTTTCCTTTTTTCGTCACTTATTCTGTCTTGAGATTGCAGTCCCAATCCTCAACTCCCACACTCTAATAAAGCTGTAGGCCGGGCTCGCCTGTAATCCCAGCACTTTGGGAGGCTGAGGTGGGCGGATCACGAGGTCAGGAGATAGAGCAATCCTATCTAACACGGTGAAATCCTGTCTCTACTAAAAATACAAAAAATTAGCGGGGCGTGGTGGCGGGCGCCAGTAGTTCCAGCTGCTCAGGAGGCTGGGTGACAGAGCGACTCCATCTCAAAAAAAAAAAAAAAAGAAAAAAAAAAAAAAAAAAGGCGTGGCATTCATGCTCTTCTGTTTCCTAGGGAATCCATCCAGCAGAAAACATTCTTCAGCAGTGACATGAAGTAAAGGTTATAGATTTATAATGAAATAGTAAAAAGCAGATAAAATGAATGAACTTTAATTTCCAGCATAAACGCATGAATTTGAAAAACAATGTAGCATGAATAAGTAAGTTGCAGAAGGATGCATTTATATACATTTCCAAAACAGATAAAATTAAGCAATGCAATTTTTACAAATAAAAACCTCACTGGAGAAATACTCTTTTGTAAAATCCAAAATGTAATTAAAACAAAATTCAGCATAGTGGCTACTCCATTGAGGGTGAGAGTAGTGGGGAGTATGAATGCAGAAAGGAAACACAAGGACTTATACTAATAAGGCTTTTCTCCCTTGAGTAAGTGTTCATTTTGTTATTTTTGTAAGCTGTGCAAATACGTTTACACATTTATCCCATATCTCGTTAGAATTCTATTCTCCTGCCTTCTGTCATCTTGTAAGTTCCTGCAGCTTTCTTTGAGAGGGGTTTCTCTGGCCTAGGCTGTGTGCTCCACCTATGTACCTCAGGCCTGAGGTGCCAGGAAGTTTATAAGTTTATTCCTACAAAAGCATCCTTTCAACAATGCCAAAAAGGAGTTGGTGGATAGACATCTCAGCTTCCACACCTCTCAAATAAGGTAACTCTGAGGTAATTCTACACATTTTCCACTGGGTCCCAGCAGGATCCAGATGGTTACCCCACTAAACCTCTCTATTTATCTACAATGAATTGACTTTCTTTTTGTGGCTACTGGGCTTCAAAAACAGCCCCCAGTGAATCTGCCTTCCCAGTGTTCAGTAGTCTCCTCTCACTTTGAATCTGGGTCAGCCCTGTGACTTGCTTTAAACAACAGAATGTAGTAGAAGTAACATTGTGCAATTTCATGCGCACAACTTATAATAACTTGACCATCAAGATAATGGCATCATAATATACTGTGCAAAGAGCATATACTATAGATACTTCTACTCATTTTAGCTTATCACTATTATGAAAGCTGACTCTTGAACAATGCCAAAGTTAGGGGTGCTGAATCCCCTACATACACAGTTGAAATTCACTTACAAATTTTGACTCCCCCAAAACTTACCTAATAGACTGCTGTTAACAGAAAGACTTACTAATAACATAACAATTGATTAACGCACATTTTGTATGTCATATATGTTACTGTATTATTACAATAGGGTAAGTTAGAGAAAAATGTTACTAAGAAAATCATAAGGAAGAGAAAATATATTTGCTAGTCATTAAGTGGAAGAGTATCATCATTGAGTAGGCTGAGGAGAAAGAGGATAAGGAGGAGTTGGTCTTGCTGTCTCAGGTGCAGCAGGGGTGGAGAAGATGGAAGAGGAGACAGGTGAGGCAGGCACATTTGGTGTACATTTATTGAAAAATGATAGGTGGGGCGCGGTGGCTCAAGCCTGTAATTCCAGCACTTTGGGAGGCTGAGACGGGCGGATCACGAAGTCAGGAGATCAAGACCATCCTGGCTAACACGGTGAAACCCTGTCTCTACTAAAAAAAAAAAATACAAAAAACTAGCCGGGCGAGGTGGCGGGCGCCTGTAGTCCCAGCTACTCTGGAGGCTGAGGCAGGAGAATGGCGTAAACCCGGGAGGCGGAACTTGCAGTAAGCTGAGATCTGACCACTGCACTCCAGCCTGGGCGACAGAGCGAGACTCCGTCTCAAAAAGAAAAAAAAAAAAAAAAAAAAAATGATTTGTGTGTTGTTCAAACCCAGGTTGTTCAAGGGTCAACTGTACTCCCTTATGTCAGGAATGATAAAGGCAGAATCAGGCAATTGTAAATACAGTTTTTATTCTTTTTTTTTTTTTAATTTGCAATCCTCCTTTCTTTAAAATACATGCAAATAAAGATTTATCACACTGAATGATCATATCTTATGGAAACATGCCATAAAAACAAACCAAGTTTAGAAAAAAAAATCTTTGATAATTTTTTCATAAGTTTTTGCTTTTGAAATCTGTGAATAGGCTCAAAATGTACTTTGAAAAAATTTAAAAATAGGACTGTGGCTGTCATCTTTGTGAATAGGTCACATGTCCGCCTTCCAGAAGTAGAAGAATATAAAAGATGGAATCCTACTGTGCCATTAAGCCTGGGAAACAATATTAATAGGTTATTTTCCCACCTGCTAATTCCCATTTGTCTTTAATTTTTCTCATTCCACATAATAAAGTATACTTAACATACATCTTTCCTATTACATACGGTTGATAGGGTGCAAAATCACTTCCTTAAAAGAAGAGTGAACTATTTTAGTTAACTATTTTACTGTTAGTAAAGCATTTGCCATAGTTAATTTTTAATGACTCTGTAGTATATTATTTTGAAATAAAATTACATAACTGCTGTGAATATTTCTAATTTATCTCAATATACCTTTGCATATATCTTTGAAACTCTATGTAGCATTTAAGTCCATTTAAAGTATCTTTTTCTGTAGCTATGGCTTGAAACTTGCATAGCCAGCCTTTGAAATGTATAAATTATGGAAGAAGAAAATCAGCGTAGTTTTCTTTTCCTGGGAAGTGGAGCAGTTAATATTCAACATGAAATGTCTAATCTTTAAATACATTATAATCTAACTGCTTAGGATAATTTTTGCTTTAATACCTTAAGAGTCTTCAAAGCCTGAAGGATGGGATTATTAAGATGGAATTTTAATGTCAAAATTATCAGAGAACTGAACATATTGCTAGTGTTCATAAAAAATTGTATTCAATTTCTGTATGATTTGTTCAAATAAGAGATGAGAATATATTTGATTATAGCCAGTAAGTAACCCAAAATTTGATCAGATGACTGGAGGTCACTGCTACATAAGTGCTGTCAATTAGACGATTTAAGAGCTGAATTTACTCTAATGTATAAACGTACCTGCAGAGATATGCATAAAAATGCAGTCATGGAGTAATTAAACTGTTGGAATACTTTGTGGTGAAAATAATAAAAAAGGAGAGTATAAAAATAGATAATAAAAATAAATGTAAATGATGACAATTTATTTGGAAAACCTAGTATAAAAATATAGAAAATATTTCTCAATATTCATTTATTAGGTGACTCATTTGAGTCACCTTTGAGATGACTCAAAACTAATACAGGCACCACAAATATCTAAACTTAAAGCATCTTATATTTAGCAGAACTTTATTAGTGTTCAGATTAATGTATGATATAGAATTTACTGTGTCAAGCCAACTAATACAAAAAGTAATACCAAGATAGTGTTTGACTGTGCTATTTTAGGCCATTGTTTTAAAGCGAATACATACTTTGCAGTATTTTCTATAATCATGCTTGTCAGATTCTTAAGGAGGATTATCCCTGTGGCAATACAAACTTTCTCTTCTACATTATCAAATACCTACAATGATGTACTCATACATAATCACTTATAACTATTAATAGAAACTATAATAAGCAACCAATAGTCATTCAAACTTATAATTATAATTTTATCCCACTGATTAGGGGGATGTAGAAACTTGTCTTATGTGTTGGCCTTAAGATACAAAAGCTCAGTAGGTACCCTTCTTAGAACAATGCACATTTGTAATTTATGAATGTTCTTTTATATTCTTGTAGGATATAAATATACAGTTATATTTTCCTTTTCCCCAGTGCTACATAATTATACCTTGTAATAAGTAAATATTTATGAATTCACAGGATGTTCACTAGGAGAGAAGAATGTTATACTTGCAGATTTATTTAGTATTTGCAGAATTCAGATCTCATTATTAGGTTTTATGTTGTATCGCAAAATGCAAAAATGCATTGTTGTAAATTTGACTTGTCTAGAAAACATACCATCTGGTGATTCTTTTGAGACTTGAGGAATATCTCAACATCATTTATTGTTGGAGATAGACATTACAACATTGGTTAAAAATTTTACTCCCTTTAATTTTATATAAGTAAATAGAGAACAAATGTCGTGTATCATCTAGATGTGATAAATTATAGTTTCAACATTAATATTATGAGATATTATAATTTATAGGGCTTTAGAGATCATCTAGGGAGAAACAACATTATAATTGATTGTCAATGACTGTCTGTAATATTTGAAGAACTCTGAGGCTCCATTTGAAGAGCTCTGAGGTTACCTATCAGTTCAGTGAGGGAGTGGTCCTTGCTGATTGGAGATACATGCCATAGGTTCTGGAAGGGCCCCTGTTGGCAAGGAGACTCTGTACTTGCCACACTTCATCAAGTGTAAATTGAAGATAATTGATAGCTGATCATAGACAAAGATCCCAGGCTCTTAAAACATCCCATTGTAGTATCAGATGGATCTACTTTGTCCATATATTTGCTCTAAATCTGATTACTGTAACTTTCTCCACCTAATTCTAATCTATTAGTCATTCAAGCATGAAAACTAGATATTTGAAGATCAACATTCTTCTTCTCTTTCGATATTTGTCATTTTCAAATAAAAACTCATCAAGTGCTCCAGCTTCTTCACCATTACTGTAATTTGTTCAAAACCTTCTTACAACATTACTTCCATAACTGAGTCCTTCCTATGGTATCTTAACCATGTTAGACAAAACAGTTATTTTTCTTTTTTTTTTTTTTTCTTTTTTCTTTTTTTTGAGGCAGAGTCTCGCTCTGTTGCCCAGCCTGGAGTGCAGTGGCGCGATCTCGGCTCACTGAAAACTCCACCTCCCGGGTTCACGCCATTCTCCTGCCTCAGCCTCCCGAGTAGCTGGGACTACAAGCGCCCGCCACCACGCCCGGCTAATTTTTTTATATTTTTAGTAGAGACGGGGTTTCACCATGTTAGCCAGGATGGTCTCGATCTCCTGACCTTGTGATCCACCCACCTCGGCCTCCCAAAGTGCTGGAATTACAGGCTTGAGCCACCGCGCCCGGCCAGTTATTTTTCTTTATGAAAACACTAACTTTAAATAGTGTTCACTATTCATCTTTCACATAGTGTTCACTAATTAATGGTGAAAACACCATTAAACTTCTATTTAATGCAGTGTCAAAGTCTATTATCTGTTTTGTGGTATTTTCAACCTCTTGGATCAAACCAACTTGCTATTAACTACAATACTCAGACAAAAAAAGGAAATCATTCTTATCTGTTTCAAATACTATGTTTACTATTTTCCCATCAGATACTAATGATAACAATATTTTTGTGATTGCTCGTTATCAGCCAAGAACCACACTAAGCATTTAATCTTGCTCATTTTATTTAAAATCACCGTAGCCTAATTTTATTTACAGAAAAGGAGACAATGGCACAGGAAATTGAGTGTCTTGTCTAAAGATATAGTAGCGTTACATTTAACATTTTTTTGTATTTATTTTGTTAGTTTGGAACAATTCACCTTCTTGAGTTTTTATTCAATAATTATGTTACACTCTCTTAGGAGACAAGAACACATATTTCAAACTTACCTTAGATAGTTAAGATTTGTTTTTCAGTGCACTTGAAAAAAATGTTAAATGGAAAACTTTCTGAGAAGTTACACAAGCAAACCTTCTAGGAAAAAGGAATGCTTCTGCAGATATTCAATAGTGTTATGTTTCAATTACAATATTCTTTAGCCTAATAGGAGACTGTTTTGTGCTCGTCATCCTTCTTAGGGGAGAGCTTCCTTTCCCCTTTGCAGAAGGATAAGATATGGTAAGTCAAATACCTTCTGTCTCTGCTGCTACTGCCCCTGGTGCCACAAATTTGACACTCCCCTTTATTTGCCTAAATTCTCATGATCAATTATAATCTGTGTATTCATTTTAATATCCTAGTGCTTGATGCCTGCCATCTTACTTAACTCTTTTTATGTAGTTCCTACTGAATTCTTCCAACAATCTTAAGGTAGCATCATTTTAATCCTCAGATAACATGAAAAAAAACTTGAGGTTTGGAGAGATTAAATGATACCAAATTAACCCATGATAAAATAGATAGGATATTTCTGAAACTGGATTTAGGTAGGACATTTCTGAACTGAGGTTTTACTCCAAAGTTTAGGTTTCGGTGATAACTCACCACCTACTTTCTCTCTATGTGTTGCTTACCTCCTGCTCATTCTACTAGCGGTGATTCTCTCTCTCTCTCTCTCTCTCTCTCACACACACACACACACACACACACACACGCACACACACATATAGACACACACATTCATTCACATTCCAGAAAAGGTTATCAAGTGATTGTATAGTCCCTACTTTTCTGGTCATCCCATAGGATCTCAGAGATTTTGCCAAATACCTTGCTTGAATGAAAATCCATGGGTATATGGCATTTGTTTTGTTTACCAGTCTAGGAAGTCTATCAAGAAAATAAATCAAATCACATAAGTTTGAACAAATATTTCCTAGTAACATATTATCATAACATTAACAAAATATATGCCTGAAAATTCATGACATAATTTTTTAGAATAGACCTTATACTCACAATTAATGAATCTAGGATCCACAAGTCCCCTTTTGTGTAAATGAAAACACATACTCATTTTTCTCTTGTTTCATGTCCCATTTTCCATGATTTCCCAAAGGTCATTTATAGACATGCACCAATGGCATACACCTTCAGTACTCTCACAAGCAATGTTTCTCTGCCAAGACATGATAATCTCTTTTGTGAGGTAGCTGCTCTTTTACTGTCACTCTCTTTTGGGGGGCTTAACACTTTACCTAACACATTCTCTCTTTTTTAATTTGGAGAATGTTATAAACATTTCTCCACAGATTGATATTCAGCTTGTCTCTAATCGCTATTAAAAATAAAGCCGCCACAGTGTGTACATACATTCTGTGTGAAAATTAAAAGAGAAAATCTTGGGTCAAAGATACATACACATTAAATTTTGATACGTTCTCCCAAATTGTCAAATAAAGTTTATTACTTAATTCTGCCTGTAATCGTGCATTGATGTTGTTTCTCTTTGTCCCAATCTCCTAAATAGGATTTAAGTCATTACTCTTCTTCTTGTTATATGTTAATTATATCACATATTCTAAGTAACAGATCTATGTCTATTTTTATGATTTGATTCTGTAAACAACTTAAATTCTTATTCTGATTTCTTTGATGTTTTTGTAATTATCAATTAATTTCACTTTTATTCTTCCTGGAACCACTCTTAGAGCCATATTATACATTTATGCTTTAATTCCTTACATTTTTTTGACGTTTTTCAAAAACGTTAAGACATACAATCTATTTAGAAAACTAATGTGTACACACCAAGATAAAAGTCCTTAGTTACAAATTCAGCTATCTTTTTTGTAGTTGTCCCAGCAGGTATTTTATTGAATTAAAGACAACTTAGGAAAAAGGACTTTAATGCATGCAAACCTAACATTTCTTAATGAGGTGATAATAATGTACATTTATACTTTATAAACAACTTCTACCTACTGCTCCTTTGATCCTAACCACTATCGATGCTGTAACTGTTATTATCTCTATAACTATATGAAAACTGAGACTTGAAAACCCAAAGTGCCCAAAATAACAATTTAGATGATGGTAGGTATGAGATTTTAATTCCCAAGGTACTAATGTTGGTACTTGAGTTTGTTGTTTCTCAAAAGTATATCATCTCTTATTAATTCTTCTCTCATCAATTGCTAGATGTGTGAAGACATTTGAATTGAATATTTCTGGAATCCTCCTCTCCATTGCATTTTGTGCCCCAACAAAATGTATTCCTCCACTAAAAAGCCACTAATTAATTCCATCGAATTAAGACTTTTAACATCCAAGAGTCCTCTATTCAAAATCCAAATACCCTTGGAGATTTGATAATCAAGCTGTTAAGTAATTAAACCTTAGTAAGAATTAGCTTATCAGATTGCTTTTCATCAACCACTAAGTGAGAAGCAATGGAGCACAAAGTAGAAGAGATGGGATGGGGGAGAGTCACCTCACAAGCAATTCTGAAGGGGACTGACAATGTAACACTGTGGGTAGCATGAAAATCTGGGGGTGTGGTATAAATGGCAAATACAACTAATGAACTATAATTTAGATACCAAGAAAAAATAAATTATTTCATAATTTTGGTGTACATCTGGTCTTGACTACAGACATAAACTAACAATTATTCTATATTAGTTGGGATTTTACCCCTAGAATTTTATTACACTCTCAAACTGCAGTTGAAAGTATGCTCTTGTTCTATTGACAATAATGGCAAAACTTTATTTAACTTTGTCTGGCATGCTCTTCTCACGGCCTGTCAAACACCTGCTTGAATTTCAACTCAAAGGCAACAAACAACCCCCCACATCTTTGGAGCTTGTCTGATCATTTCTGTCTCTTCTAGTCCTTGGGAAATTTGCCCATCCACTTCCTTGTATTTTATTTTAGTGTACATAGGCTAATGTCATACAATCATGACTCCCGATATGGTTTGGCTGTGTCCCCACCCAAACCTCATCTTGAATTGTAGTTTCCATAGTTCCCAAGGGTCATGGGAGGAACCCGGTGGGAGGTAATTTAATCATGGGAGTGTTACCCTCATGCTGTTCTTGTGATAGGGAGTGAGTTTTCAGGAGATCTGATGATTTTATAAGGGGCTTTTCCCCCTTTTGCTTGGCACGTCTCCTTGCTGTTGCAATGTTAAGAAGGATGTTTTTGCTTCCCTTTCCACTGTGATTGTAAATTTCCTGAGGTCTCACCAACCATGCTGAACTGTGAGTCAATTAAACCTCTTTCCTTTATAAATTATCCAGTCTCAGGTATGTCTTTATTAGCAGCATGAGAATAGGCTAATACAACTCCTTCGCACAAATGTATTTTATTTTATATTTCCCACCTTCTGTTTGTCTCATATTCCTTGATGACAGAGACCAAGTCATATTATCTTTGTATTCCTAGTATCTGTTATAATGTCTAGAGTTTGCGGCAAAGACTAATAGGCTGGAAAATGTTTAGTGAATGAATTAAATAACCGGTCAAACATGTAAATACAGATGTAAAGAAACATCTTTATAAAAAGTATTTCTTCCTTTCTCAATCAAGCTAAACAGTCACCTGTGTTTTATTTTCAGCTTGTTTTATTCTTCGTGACACTTTGATTTTGTATCCATGACGCAGAATGCTATACTTATCAGTCCAATCAATTCAATGAAACTACCAGTCAAAATAGAAAAAAAAAAAAAAAAGAGGTCAGATCTAAGGTCAGATCTAGTGGTTTAAATATTAAAAGAAAAAATATTAATTTATTGACTGCATTTTAAAATATATTTTTATTATCTTAAAAGATATTTAACTGCTTTTTCTGGCATGGTATAGACACAGGTAATGTTTCATATGGGGTGTCCATAGGTTTAGCCTTCTAAATGAAGGTATTTCTATATCTTTGTAAGCCTTTGTTTATCATAAATTATAATAACATCTATCCCACACATGCTAATGCATAATATAACTTTCTATACTTGACTCTTCATTTTTCTATTCCAATCTCAAGTTCTATAATCTTGGCAGATCTGTATTTAACACATGCATTGGAAGACCACTTTTGCTTCTGGGGTTCTTGAAAATTTTACAAGTTTTGACCAAACAGGATGCAGAATTGTTTTTGACTTTCTGCCATGAAATGTCTAATAACCCTGTCATTCTTCTGAAAATACTGTGTTAATAAATTCTGACAACGTGCAAAACATAGTGAGAAGAGGAATTTTTGCTTCCCACGCAGCTTTTCTCCAAGTGGTAAAAGAGAGAAAAAGAAAGAGAGAGAAAGACCCCACTTAGGTCAGATAGGCCATTTCTTCACAAAAAGATTACTTTTGAAACTTCCATTCCCAAACTTTATCTTGGGAAGTTCAATTTAAAGGTCTGAGGCAGTGAAACTTCTGTCTTGGAAACACACACAATCGTCTAAAAATATTCCTAATAAAACCTTTATATTTTAAATTTTCTGATAGCCAGTATTTTAAAGCCTTTCCTTTGGCTCTTTTTCACCTAGTTTCATACCTTTTAACACTAAAACAATTCCTTGTCTTCTTTGCTATTTTTAATCTTAAAATGCTAGATCGTACAAGATGATGCCTTTTATTATAGAATCATGTATAAGTGAAAAGTGAAACACACACACATAAAAGTGATTTTCTCATTTAAACATCAATTGCAATGTTAGTTAAAACAGAAATATGAGGAAAATCATGCTGGTCAGTCATGTAGTTGTTCATTATGGAGGCTTTGATGCGATGTTGGCTCACTTAACGGCTATGCAAAGTTTATTACATCTGGAAAGGTCATTGGCATATATATATACCTTTCTCACAAATGCTGCAAATGCAGGAGAAAATCTAATTCTGTGGGAACACATTAAAAATAAACAAACACCAATTTTCCTTGAGGCGGATGTGAAAACTCTTGGCAACTACTAATATATGCACACAAGTGGAAAACATTGTCTTTGTACTTCTCCGCATTACAACATTTATGGTGGTGTTCCTCTAAAAGCCATAACATCAGAAGCACCCCAGGAGCCTAGAATCACAGCCATTATAAAAGAAAGCTTTTGGCTGCAAGGTAGTGAAGGGAAGGCCAGTGGATCAAACCTCAAAGCCTTGCTTTTGAAATTAAATTGATGCAGTGGGCTTGTCCAGAGCTGAGTTAGTGTGTACCATGCACCACGCGGCACCTCACAGTACAGATTCTCCTGGAGTTCTGGCAGTGTGATTCTGACTAGCTTCTCCCCAGATTTCCCAGCTCTGGATAACTCCCAAGCAGATAAATCATATATACCAAAAATATTTAGTAGTTTTGTGAAAGGTAAAAAAATGGAATTTGCTAAATCCTCTTTCCATATGAGACCTAATGAGCACCTCAAGATACTGCCTGTCTGAGAAGGATTAATATTTAAAGTCATTATTCCACCTAACTCTATCAATTTCATGTCACCAACACATCAAAAGGTGCAATTTTCAGAAAGCTGTTTTCTGCCTGAGTCTTTTCATTGTGGTTTCACAACACAATTGCCTACTTAGGCCCTTCCAGAAAATTGCACCCTTGCAATATATGCACTGTTTGGACACAATGCATTCCTGTTTTCAGTTAATTAATACATCACAAGGAGCTTTCTAAATTACAAAGCTCCCAAATCTTAAAAACAAGCGAGCTTCGGATATTATCCTGGAGCCATGTTTTCATTGCATTTTTTTTCTTTATTTTATTTTATTTGTGTAAAATATACTTTTTCACTTCAGTGTAACTCATAACAAAATTTAATAACCAAATAATATCAAGCACAACTCAAGACGAGTAAACAAAGTAGTAAAACTGAACACTTACAACCCAACACTATTTTCAATCCTTCACATTCTTTACAACATCTCTTAGCACATTTCATTTAGCACATCTCTGAAAGGAGAAATTCTTGTATTTTATTTTTCCTCCCATTGAGAGAACAGTCACAAATAGGGCACATCAACAAGACATAACAAATCTCTTTCAACGTACGTATTTCAGGGGTCAATTCTCTATTCAGCCTCACCTATTTATTACTATTTCAAGTGATTGGGAAAATATAATAAAATCATAAACAACAGTGATTTGTAAATCCAAGAAAAGTATTTTTTTGTAAAACGTTTGCTAATATAATTTGCATGAACATAAACATATTATCATAATCTAGGACAATATATATTTTGTATATTAAAGTGAAGTACCCTTTAAACACATTCAGAGTTATAATTTAAAACTCTAGGCCGGGCACGGTGGCTCAAGCCTGTAATCCCAGCACTTTGGGAGGCCGAGACGGGTGGATCACGAGGTCAGGAGATCAAGACCATCCTGGCTAACACTGTGAAACCCTGTCTCTACTAAAAAATACAAAAAAAAAAAAAAACTAGCCGGGCGAGGTGGCAGGCGCCTGTAGCCCCAGCTACTCGGGAGGCTGAGGCAGGAGAATGGCGTAAACCTGGGAGGCTGAGCTTGCAGTGAGCTGAGATCCGGCCACTGCACTCCAGCCTGGGCAACAGAGCAAGACTCCATCTCAAAAAAAAAAAAAAAACCTGTATATATTTTATATATTGTATATATATACTCATATTTGTATGGATATGTGTATATATATACTCATATTTGATAAATAATATACTCACATTTGATATTTGATAAATAATATATAAATATATATATACTTACATATGTTTAGGCTTTTTGAAAGTTGAATACAGTCTAAATCTCATATGTTGGGTTTTAAACAACAATGTATCCCAATCAAGATAGGGGATACCTTAGGGCCTCTCATTCCTGAATTGTCTGATTCTTATATTAATTCTTACATATTTTTCTTTGATAACAAAACTTATTTGAGTATTTAAAGACAACTATTTCAAAAAGCAATATTATGTATACAAAATGAAGACTTTATGTTGTATAAGTAATAAAAATCTTGATTAAAAACATGAAATTCCCATTAAAGATTAAATTAATTATTATGCTTATGTAGTCGAGTAAATATAAAGACATTAAATATGTAGCCCTTAATCTCAAACAGAACAAGTTGTTATATGTAATATTTTAAAAGAAAATGGTCTAGATATTCTATATGTCCAAAGTGGAAGTAATTTTCTTATGCCAAAACATTAGGGGTTTACAACTTAGGGTTAACAGTACAATTACCCACAATAATAGTGACATTTACAGAATTGTGTATGTGTGTGTGCGCATGTGTGTGTGTGTGTGTGTTTGGAAAAAGTCCCACAAACAAATTTATCTTTCTTTGTCATTCTCCCTTGAAAATTAAGAAAGTTTTTTTAGAGACTGTACATTTAAGAGAGTGTACATATATATTAAATATTCAAAATCAGACATCTCAAGGGTATTCAAATGAAGCAGTCATTAACATGCAAGTCACATGCGAGTGTGAGAATCCTCAAGGGCGACAGAAGTGGGTTCCATTATCCTAGTGGCAGAGATGTCATTGAACGGAAAGCAACTAGGTGTCAAGACAGAAGACAAGGTAGGGAAAAGCCTCCCAGTTGTGACCTTTCCTGTACCTCTTAGTGTCTGGACATAGCTGGCTCCATGGCACTATAGAACAAGCAGTCATGCTAGTCTGAAACTGCTGAAGGTGCATAATAGCATCGGTCTATCCCAGAAAAACAGCTGGAATAATGTTACAAAAATATGTACAGAGGGCGGGGTGTGGTGGCTCACGCCTGTAATTCCAGCAATTTGGGAGGCTGAGGTAGGAGGACTGCTTGAGTCCAGGAGCTTGAAACTAGCCTGGGCAAGATAGCGAGATCCTTGTCTCTACAAAAAAATAAAAAATAAAAATTAGCTGATGTGGTGGCACACACCTGTGGTCCCAGCTACGTGGGAGGCTGAAGTCGGAGAATCCCTTGGGCCCAGGAGGTCAAGGCTGTGGTGAGCCATGTTTGTGCCACTGCATTCCAGTCTAGGTGACAGAGCAAGACCTTGTCTCAAAGAAAACTAAAACAAAGAAACAAACAACAACAGCAAAAATGTACAGAGGCCAGCCTCTGAGTCCTCCTCCTCCAAACTCTCATGTCACACCATGTTTCCAAATAATTACAACCCAGAGAAGGTATTCTTAGAAAGACCTGAGGCCGGAACAAAGCCACGGGAAAACTCATTGAGGAACCAAGCCATCTGGTGAAGCAAAAAAGTAAAGAGGTAAAATGGATCATGACATCAATAGGTCTTTGCCTTGAGTTTCTCTATATGCATTTACTTCCTTAACTCATCCAGAAGGGACGAGTCTAAGGCTTAGGCTCTGACCCTCTTATCCATTTTCCAACATATGATATCACAAAGCACATAGCTGAGACTGTGAGGATAGACTAAAGCATAAAGGGCATTAACATGGTATCTCAGGATTACAAAGATTATGAAAGTAGAATAACACACTGAATAATCTGTTTCAGAGAAAGCAGAGTTAATGGTTCGAGAAAACAAGAAATTTAAAACAACCTTCTTAAAGAAAAGCGTAAAACAGTATTAAGTAACTTTAAAGATGACATAAGCAGAGAGCTGGATATTAAAATAAATAATCATTGAAATAAAGAACTCAATAGATAGTTTGAATAATCGAGTGGCTACAGCCAAATGGCAAAACATGTGAGCTGAAAAATCAAGTTAAGGAACTTACTGAAAAAAGATCAGGAAGAAATTAAATTGCATTACAAAGAAAAAAGTTCGAAGAGAACTGGGAATAGAAATGTCAGTATTCATAACTAAAGTCCCAGAATGAAAGAAAAAAATAATGAAGGGTAGTAAATAATAGAAATCATGACTGGAAATGTAAAAATAAATGGCAGATTATTATTTCAGATATAAAAGGCTCATAGGCTGTAAAAAACAGGATACAAAAGGAAAAAAAAAAAGAAAACAAAACCAACCCAGATTCTTTATGGTAAAATTTGGAAATTATTCCCAAAGAAAGAAAATACTAGCATTTCCTGAGATAAAAGTAAATTTTCCCCAAAGAAACATCCTTACTGAAATAAGAATCCTAAGCAGCAGTAACAAAAGCAAGAAGATACTGAAATGTTTTCGAAATATTGAAGCAACATCACTTGGAACTCAAAGTTTTATATCCTGGAAAATGGCCATTAAAAGGCAAACGTTAAGTACATTCTGAGGGACCTCACTTTCATGAAAGCTTTTGCACACACTCTCTTTGAAAACATTCACAAAAGGTACTCCTCAAAAGATGCATTAGATACAGTGAAGAGTGGTGTGCAGCAATAAATTTAGGAAAACTTATTGTTGTGGAAGTAAGTACTGGTTTTTAATACATAAAAGGAACATAACTATAATAATAAAGAATTTAAACTTTAGAAGGAATTTTAGGTGGTAGAAAAAAAGGAAAAGGACAATTACTGTCTGTGAAGTTCTTGATTGTTTAAGAGAAGCAAATAATATGTTTAGTAAAATGACATGAGAAATAAACATAGGCAGGGGCTTTAAAATGTGAGATATAGCCAGCTGAAGAATAAAATAGCCTATATAACATTCAAACAGAAATACTATCCATCCATTGGAAAGTGACAACAGGCCAGAAAAAAAGAAAACACGGCACTTTGAATAAAAGCAGTAAGACGTCCCATAAAGACTTATATACAATTTTCGGAAAATTAATTGTTCAACAAAAAAAGTACGTTTCTTTAAAACTGCTAACTCTTGTATATTTGAATATAATGAATATATATGTGCTATATATGGTATATGTATTGAATATATATAAATACATAGACATATTCATAAATATAAATATGTCATCTATAGTGTACTTTAAGACATAACCTTCTCAACTCTCCCATCATTAATGTCATTGTTATCACATATTTTAATCTAAATACTGTGCAAATGCTATAGAGTACATCATTATTTTGTATTAGACAGCAAATTGTCTACTGAAGCAATTAAAATTAAGAAAATAATGTCTTTTGTATTTACTTTCATCTTCATCATTTCTGCCACTTTTTATTCCTTTGTATAGATCAAAATTTTAATCTGAAATCCTACTACTTCTGCCATAAGAACATGCTTGAGTATGTTTTGTAGACCTCCTGTTAGACCTTTAATATGGGACATTGAGTTCATCTAGTTAGAAATTGATTTTTGTTTTGATTCTTTCAATGTCTTTTATTCTCTCTCTCTCATACACATGCACATAAACATTAACTACATGCCACCAGATTGATTAAACAGATATCAAAACATACATTTACTAGAAAAAAATGTGAGTGAATATTTGTATGATATTGAGGTAAAGGCAGAAAACACAAGGGGATATATTGGTTTTGACTATTCATGAAAATATCTTTAATATTCGAAGACGTTTATATAAAAAATAACAAAATGGAAATATACTCACCTTTTGTTTGTTTGAAAAACAAAAGTCTTTAATTTGGCCTTATTTTAGAGTGATATTTTTTGCTGGGTTCAGAAACCTAGGTTGATTTTTTTTTTTTTCTTGCAGTGTTTTAAAGATGTCATTCTAATGTGTTTTGACTTACATCATTTTTGATGAGAAATTTGGTCTTATTCTATTCATCTTTCCTCTAAATGCAATGTTTTACATCCCTCTAACCCTCTCCAGCTTTTTCTCAGCAGTTTTGCCATGACTGTCTTTTAATTCTTTCTACTTAGTGTTCTCAGATGCATGGTTTCTTAATTTTTATTAATTTTGGAATTCTCAGCCATGACTTCTTCACATATTTCTGCTATCTTACCTTTCTCTCCCTTTTGCAGCTACAATTATATGTACTTTGTGCCACTGCATCATTTTATAATGCCTAATAGCTCTTGAACATAGTTGTATTTTTTCCATCCTTTAATCTTATCATGTTTCAGTTTAGAAAATTTTTCGAGCTATCTTCAAGTTCCTGATCTACCCCAGCCATGCACTATTGGCTGACGAGCAGTTGGATGGATTCTGCATCTCTGATATAGTGATCTTTTCATCTAGAACTTATATTTAGTTATTTTAATACTTTCATACCACTGCTGAAATACCTTTTCTCTTCACTCGTGTTCTCTACTCTTTCCTCTAGGTTTTCAAAATATGTTATTCATAGTTATTTCAAACTACTTGTGGGATAGACCGGTTTCGTAAGATGGGTTGCTTTATGTTTTAATGATGAGTTGTGCTTACTTTTTTCTTTTTTTTTAAGGTATGCTCATACTTCTTGACTGAATGCTGAGTATCACTTATGGAAAAATGATAAAGACTGGGATAGGTACTATCTTTTGCCAAAGACAGACACATTTCTTCTCCTGTCAGACTTTTAACATTAAGTCCATCTAGTTAGAAGTCGATTTGGGCTTGGAATTTCTCTCTCAATCTCTGTCTCCCTTTCTCTCTCCCTCTCTCTCTCATACACAAACACATTAACTACATGACATGAGATTGATTAAAGGGTAAAAATCAAAACATAAATTTACTAGACGAAAATATAAGTGGATATGTATCTGATATTGAGGCAAAAGCAGAAAACACAAGATAATAGATTGATTTTGACCATTAATTAAAATCTTTAATATTAGAAAAGATTCATGAAATAAAACTAAAAAATGCGAATGCCAGACTTTACAGAGTTTATATGCAACCCAATGGACCAAGAGTATGCATACTTGAAAGAACAAAGGTATTTTTATAAATCATTAAAGATGCACTCCAAAAGAAATACTGAATATCTACGAAATTCCGTACATTATTCATTGAGAGATTTAAATTTCCCAAAATGATTCTAAGGTAGATTTAGGTTTTTTTTTTTTTTTTCCTTTTGAGACATTCTCGCCTTGTCACCCATGCTGGAGTGCAGTGGCACCATCTCTGCTCACTGCAACCTCTGCCTCCTGGGTTCAAGCGATTCTCATACCTTGGCCTCCCAAGTAGCTGTGATTACAGGTGTGCATTACCATGCTCATGTAATTTTTTTGTATTTTGGTAGAGACGAGGTTTTGCTATATCACCCAGTGATTTCAACTCCTGGTCTCAAACTCCTGGCCTCAAGTGATCCACACACCTCGGCCCCTCAAAGTGCTGGGATTACAGGCGTGAGCCACTGCATCTGGTCTATATTTAGATTTTTATAGGCAAATTAACTGAGATTTATAGGGATACAGTACTTTGACCCAAATTATACGTACAATCAGGTCGGAAATATAGGATTCAAACCTGAAATATTCCATTTCCAAAGAATCTGCTCTTTCTTCCACGTCAGCACTCTTCCAAGTATGCTCTTCTGATCAGCAGCAGCAGCAGCACCTGAGAACTTGTCAGAAATGAAAATTCTTATATCTTTTATACCATCTGAGAAACCCAGGAAGGGAGCTCAGCAATCTGTTTCAACAAGCACCTGAATGATTCTAAAGCACACTAAACTTGAGAGCCATCCCTCCGGGCCACACTGGAATTTGTCTGGTTATTTCCATATGTGTTGCGATTAGGTATAAAATATCACCCAAGTACTAAAGTAATTTACATAGAGAAACAATTGTACCGTTAAGAGCAGAGACAGTGCCAAGAGGAAGGTCACTTTCAGCAGCCAAGTTTAATATAGATATAATATTGATCTCTAAGAAAGAGACTGAAATCTTAGTGTATTCCACCAGGCCTAGTAAAATAGCATCAGATGGTAAAGGAATTTCAAACATGCCTCTTTCATTACTCTACTTAGAAAGGGGTGAGTAAATTCCCTGCCTCATTAAAATTATCTTTCTCTACAAGGAATTAACAATATTTCAATAAGTTAAAATGTCCTCATATTACATAGTTATAGGATTTTGCTAATGCAAAATTCAGTGATTAATTGTATACACAAGTAGCTTGAGATCAGCATATGAACTCTTCCTGGGCCAGTTAAACATCTTATGACCTTGAGCAAGGTGCATGACTGCCCTCTACCCTAGATTTCTTAATCCGACTGTGGGATAACAACAATAACCTCATAGGAATGAATGAAGACAGAAAAAGAGAGGTTCCCCTAATATGTGACTTCATGGTGCTAATTATACTTGGTTTAGAAACACCTTTGGAACTAACATAAAAATTTCTGCAGCCTCCAAATAGTAATGCGCTATGTACCAAGCAATGTGACTACAAGTATATATTGTTTAAAAATGTGCATCCGATTGAGTAGTTGTTTATTAAATCATATAATTCTATTGATTTTCATTATAATTTCAAAGTTGTGTTCACACAAAAGAATTGCCTCAGAGGTATAATAAACATTACCCTTAAGAGTCACTGAAATACTTCAAAGAGCATATAGATATTGTCAAAGTATAGTTTAGGTGCATTTACTCTTCTACACAGTGTTACAAAGAAAGTTGCTTAAATGAACAATTAATTCCACATAATTTTGGCACAATTACTAAAACAAAGAACATTTTACGTCTATATTTGTTCCTTGCAAATCCTTCAGTTTGTAACACAGAATAGTCTTCATAGAGTATTAAAAACAAGTGACTAAGTTTCTCACTGATTATATGGAAATAGTAAACAGCCATACTGATTATGCCAACTAATTTAGGAGAACTCACTAGATAGAAGAACCACATGAAGATTTTATTTTAGACAGACCTGGTACAATTGTAAGTAAGCTGATTTGACTTAACCTTAAGTATTACAGCATCTTTTAAAAGCAAGTCCTTTTCCTGCTGTTTTACACTTTAATTACTTCTTTAATCGACTCATTAGTTGATTAACTTATCGCTACTGGCAATAAGTACCTGTTCTAAGTAGGGGGGAGCTAATTGAAGCAGTGGTCTTTGAATGCTTCCTGGCTGCAGCCCAGCAGCTGGTTGCTTGGCTTTGGGGGTGACTGGGGCCTTCAAAGCTCATACATTAAATACCCGAAAAGCAAAATTATACCACTGCCATTATTTATTAAATACTTTCCAATTAAATTGCACTAAATCATTACTTACAATGCTTGGTTGATCCTTTCGTTTCCCACCTTAAAAACTGCTCTTACCACATGTGCCTTGAATTCAGAAAAACAGTGCCTTACCAGCTGTGGCAGTTACTAACCACTAGGTATGTTGCCTGCTATGAGCAGTACACATCATCTTATGTGCAAAAAGAGATGCAGGCATTTAAGAGGAAGGATATGCTGGATCTTAGGAGCAAAAAAAATAATTTTTTATTCTAGGTATTTTTGTACAGTGTATGAATACTGACCTCATGCAGACATTCTGAAATTCATATTAAATATCACACCTTAAAGGATGCATTGGTCTTTCCTGCATTTTAATTCAACTCCATTTCAGCCATATATTTTACAGATCCAACAAAGAGATAATAGTAGCGTCGCATAATTAGGAAGGAATTTATCAAGTGATGATGTTCTCATAACTCTTGGTAAAAGATTTAGGTTTTAGTCAATGCTTAACAGCATTTAATGGAGGTTTAAAGGTTGAGAAGACTGAAGACAAACTGACAGTACAAGCGCTGCCAACTTCTCTTGGTTAAAGCAGGAGAATTCTTCCTCCTGAGACTTAGAATCTTTCTTTGGGTAACCAAAAGAGGCTTTGTTCAGGGTTTCATAGAAAGGGAACAACTACCTTTCTTCCCTTCAGTTGTAGTTTAGTTTTGATTGAAATTTAATGAAGCAAAAACAATGTGCTAATAAACAAGAATTGAAGTAATTAATGAACAATAATCTTTATACCTTTTACTTCTATTTAATTTAAGGACTTCGTGGTGCTATAATGAAGCCACGGAGGTAACTATGAGTATTCAAATGGCTTAACCTGAGGCAGTGATGGGTAATGTTCTCAGTTTTGTAATGATAGAGAAGAGATTTGGAAGGAGACAGATGCAATTCTTGATGACAATCAGCTAACATCATGAAAACCATACCAATTACCTCACCAGATAACATGATAACTGCAAAATACCATATAGAGTAATGCATGCGCCACATAATGACTTTTTGGTCAATGACAGACCACATATACGACAGTGGTTCTATGAGATAATAATAATTTTACTGAGTCTTTTCCATGTTTAGATATGTTTAGATACACAAATACTTACCATTGTGTTACAATTGCCTACAGTGTTCAGTATAGTAACATGCCATACAGGTTTGTAGATTAGGAGCAACAGGCTGTACCACATAGCCTAGGTGTGTAGCTGACTTTATCATCAAGGTTGGTGTAAGTACAGTCTATGATGTTTTCGTAATACCAAAATTGCCTAACAATGCATTTCTGAGAACTTATCCCCATCAACGTGTAACATGTGACTATTGAGAGTCTATTAATTATCAAGGACTCTACTAGACACTTTGAATACATTTTCTTTTTTCAGGCTTAAAGCAATGATAGGATTTTCATTTACATCATCTGAATCTAGAATAGTTAAATATCTTGCGATTACGCTGTTAGTAAGAGGTTCAGGAAAGATTGAAAATCACTTCCTTTGAATCTATTACCCATGCCATTGTTACAATTCAACTTCCCTTTATTCAAAATCAGTAGAAATATTCATTTATAATTTTAACTAGACTCCAGCATGTTCTATAAAAGCAATAGTACTGTCAGAGAGCAAAGTTCTAGTTTCATATTTGATTTTAGCAGGTGGGATTACAAGGAAAATATAAGGTACTATCTGGTCTTTTGTTTCCATGACTATGATATAAATAAAGTAGAATAGAATGCATATAAAGTCATTTATTGGCTCTGCTTGTATTCATATTTCTGTATAAGAAAAATATAGAAGAGAACTAGAAAATATGCATTAAAATTAAGTAAGCAAAAAAGGTAATGTTTAAGTTTACTTACTGTCATAATCTATTTATATTTTAAAAATTACTCAGTGAATCGACAACATTTATTGAACTCCTAATATGTGCCAAGCACTATTTTAGTAACTAAAACTGGAGTGGTGAATAAAGCAGGATCCCTGCTTTCTTTATGTTTATTGTACTAGTTGAATTAGGGAAGAAGGGTAAAAAGGGAAGAAAGACATACAATAAACAGATAAAGAAATAAATAATTTCAGACAGGAACAAGACAAATGGTCATGGAAACCTTCTCCCAGGAAGTGGCATTTTAAGTGAGATATGCATGTTGATGGGGGCTGTCCTGTGAAGTGATTAATTTGAATATAGGACCATATGAAGAGTATTCCAGGCAGTGAGAAAGGAAAATGCAAAAGGCCCAAAACTGGAAAGAGTTGGCATGTTTAAGGAACATTGAGAGAGTTTGGCATGGCAGGAAAGTAGAGAACAATATCAGAGTCAGTTAAGTCAATGTGCAGAGATGGTCAGTTCCTCTGCCATATTTTCTTGGCTTAATGTCTCTGTCAGTGGTATTATTGTAATTCTAATACATCAGCCATTAGTTCATGTATCCAAGTGTCATTTTTAAAGCTAATTTTTTTGATCCTAAACAGAAAGAATTATAACACATAAAGTTTAAATTCATTTGTTACTGGAATACCTATCTTTGACTATATGAAAAGTTAAAAATCTATTCAAGTAACTATTAAATTATGTGTTTGTGTGTTCTTAAAGAATCTTCACTTTTGGTTCCATATGAACTTTAAAGCCGTTTTTTCCAATTCTGTGAAGAAACTCATTGGTAGCTTGATGGGGATGGCATTGAATCTATAAATAACTTTGGGCAGTATGGCCATTTTCACGATATTGATTCTTCCTATCCATGAGCATGGTATGTTCTTCCATTTGTTAGTGTCCTCTTTTATTTCACTGAGCAGTGGTTTGTAGTTCTCCTTGAAGAGGTCCTTTACATCCCTTGTAAGTTGGATTCCTAGGTATTTTATTCTCTCTGAAGCAATTGTGAATGGAAGTTCATTCATGATTTGGCTCTCCAGCCATCCCACTACTGGGTATATACCCAAAGGATTATAAATCATGCTGCTATAAAGACACATGCACACGTATGTTTATTGCGGCACTATTCACAATAGCAAAGTCTTGGAATCAACCCAAATGTCCATCTGTGACAGACTGGATTAAGAAAATGTGGCACATATACACCATGGAATATTATGCAGCCATAAAAAAGGATGAGTTTGCATCCTTTGTAGGGACATGGATGCAGCTGGAAACCATCATTCTTAGCAAACTATCACAAGAAGAGAAAACCAAACACCGCATGTTCTCACTCATAGGTGGGAACTGAACAATGACATCACTTGGACTCGGGAAGGGGAACATCACACATCAGGGCCTATCAGGGATTGCATTGGGAGTTATACCTGATATAAATGACGAATTGATGGGTGCTGACGAGTTGATGGGTGCAGCACACCAACATGGCACAAGTATACATATGTAACAAACCTGCACGTTGTGCACATGTACCCTAGAACTTAAAGTACAATTAAAAAAAAAAAATCTTCAGAGAAAGAAAATGCAAAGAAAAATATGATTATTCTAATAGTGATCTAGAAATCATAGGGTTATTAGGCATATTTTGTATTACAAAAGTTAGGATATTTACTGGATCCAAAAGAATGCATTGGAAAGAATTTTTAAAATACAAAGAAAATAACCTAAAATGGTTTTCCAAAATGTTAAGTTTGATAGGCAATAGTTCAAGAAAACATCTTTAAAGGCAATCCTAAAGAGCTCAGTAAATTTCCCTAAGGATCCAGTTGACCAACCTATACCTCTACTCTTTTCCTCATTTTTCTTCCCACTCACTTAGAATGAGGTTAACTTTTCACAGGCATATGAAAATGTACAAATTAATTAATCCAAGGTCATTCTAAATCAGATATTGTGACTAGTCTCTAAATGTCCTTAGGTTTATTTCAATTATTAAGTAATACTTTCTTTTTTCAGTATAAAAGTACTCAATGAGATTAGAACTTGAATGAAATTACTAATCAAACCAAGTTTGTTTTTTTTTTTAATTAAGAGTTATCCTCTTGAATCAGATAGTAAATTACAAAATTAAATTAGCCATCCCCAAATAGTTTGGAACTAACACTATTACAGATATATAAGATATATGTATATAAACTGACACTACACACACACATATACACAAACACGAAACTGAACATCTAATTAAAGAAATAATTTGGGCACCTGTTTCTGCATAGCATGAATATACTAAAAAAGATGTAGGTAATTATTTTTAATTAAGTGGTGTAAAATAAATTAGATAGTCTTAATTTGATGAAATTCTTCTTGTTAACACATAAAATTAATAAAAGATTCAGAATTTGCAAATAATCTTAGTCATTTCTTCCATTAAGTCATAATTCAGATAGACCTTTTCAGCAGTAAACATTAGCTTCCCAATTGCACATGATTTTCAAAGTGAAAATACCCAGCTATCTATTTGCTTTGTCACTCAGATTCTATGGAAGTCAGGCTCTGCACCTTCTAATATAGTTAGTAATTTACTATTTTGATACTTAAACTAATGAGGATTCTATAGTGTACTTTACCTCTCTTTAATAGATTTTGTTTCCAGTATTCTCCAAGTCTAAATGGATTTAAAGCAATATAAACCTTATTCTCTAGTTCTGTGTGGAAATGACATTTGACTGAAATTGATTGAGATTATTATTTAGAGATTATACTTATGGTTATATTTTCTGTGCTTCCCAGGTCCAAAATTAGCAATATCTCTTCACTTTTCTGTTTAGCTCAGTATCCCTTCACTTTTCCCACAAAGTATAATTTTTGTTTGCTGGATAGCTCCATATCCACAGATGAAGCTCTGCAGGTGAGCACCCACACGCAAATTGTAGAAGCAAGGAGAGAAGTAAAGACTTACCACACTAATTTTTTTGTGTGCTGCACTACATGTTGCTGTGAAGTAGTGAGGATCCTGTCTAACATCAGAGGTGCTGGTAGCTTGGCTTGTCGGTTAACTTCTGCTCAAAGTAAGACTGCATGACTGAGAAGAAGAAAGAAGACAGAACAAAAAGCTTACAAAATTAGTGATTTATCCATGTTGATTTTCTAATTTTTTACAAAATTTTCTAATATTTTACATCACACAAATTTTTAACATTGCAAAAAATTTTCAATTTTTTACAATAATTAGAGTCTTATCCATGTTGGTTCATGTGTATTTAGTTAATTATTTTAATAGTCATATAACAGTTCACTGTGTGAATAGGCATAATATTAAATAAAGTGTCTCTGACTATTAAAATACCAGAAATATATTTTTAATGAGAATATAAATAATAAGGGAGCAAAATAAATTATAATATGGTTTTATTAGCACAATTACAAAATATATGTATTCATAATTATATTAATCAAAGCACTACAAATATCCCAACAATTATCAGTTGAATTCAATTCTCAAATATTACAATTTAATATCTAGTTCAATTGCCTTGATTGTAACTATTTGAGCAAATATATTTTTAAAACTTGTTAACTTGAGACATTGAGATAATAGAGAGTTCCATTTTGTTAAAGGGTGCTTTTATTTTGATCGTTATTTGTAATCATCATTTTAATGTACGCTTTCTTGTAAGAGGTTCCTTAAAATCATTCATGGTTTGTGGTTCTGGAAGCCCTCCAAATGGGTTACATATGATAGGCATTTTGCCCTGTTTATGCAAAAGTTGAGTCAGAGGCCATTAGCAACTTACTCTAAATGGAATAACCACAAACCATAACTAATATTAATATAAACTTATAAACATATTTTACATAAAAAGATCTTGCCTGAACAGTCCCCTAGTGGACTTAACAATTTAATGCAATAAAATTGATGGGAAAGAGTTTTTGAGTCAGGGACACTTGAATTCAAAACCCTGATCTACATCTTATTTTTAAATTTTTACATTGGACAAGTTATTGTTTTAAATCCCCATTAATCAAATGCTTCCTATTTCCAAGTCAGTCTGTGACATTTTATATGAATAATTTTAATTCTAATAATTACATAAAATTATATTACATAATTACATAATAATTACATAAGTAGATAGAAACTATTATTTTTAATTTCCAATGAGAATACCAGGATTCACAAGGTTTAAATATTTTCCCACAAATCCCACAGCCACTAAATGGAAACCAATGTTTCTGACATGTAATCTCTATTGCTTAAATTTTCGTGCCGGTAGTGAGTTAAAGATGACCCCCCAAAATCCAGGCCTGCCAGTAACTTCGGTATGTGACTATATTTGGACTTAAGGTCTTCACAGTTGTAAATAGGCATCTGGCAATAAAATAATCCAGCATGGACCTTAAGTCCAATGACTGGCATCTTTTTCAGAAGAAAGGACACAGAGAGACAGAGTAGAAAGCCATGTGAACACAGAGATAGATTAATGTTGCCGTAAACCATGGAATGCCAAAACTGTAATCATCTTTGCAAAACATATAACAGGAAATTATGACAGTGAAAGACTCCATCTTGCTTCTGACCTTTAAGCTGTACTTGTTCATTCCTGGGCTTAGGCCCAACTAACCTTGTGCGGAATTTAGTTTATAGTTTGACTCTGAAACAAAATTGATAATAATCCTTTCCTGAAAAGACCGCCTTCTTCCCTGAGGACCGTCTGCCTTTGTAGGACTAACAAATTAGCTATAAGATTAGAAATCACGGTGGAGGGGCCGTGCGTGCAGCCTCCAGCTGCAAGAGTATGAACCTCCTCAAATTGCTTCTGAGGATAGCATCACTATCGTAAAACCTAAAATCAGTGCTTGTTGACATATTTTGCAGACTCTGCACTCCATGGATCAGCTGACACTACTCAGACCAATGATTTGGCTCAACCAGTTCTGCATCCCACCCAGGAATGAAAGACTGAAAGAAAACCTCTCACTTCAACCCCACTAAGAGTCCATCTCTAATCTGACCAATCAGCACTCCCCACTTCCGGAGCCCCTGCCCACCAAATTATCCTTAAATAATCTTATCTCTAAATGCTCTGGGAGACTGATTTGAATAATAATAAAACTCCAGGTCTCCCACACAGCCGGCTCTGCGTGAATTTCTCTTTCAGCATTGCAATTCCCCTGTCTTGATAAATCTTCTCTGTCTAGGCCACAGGTAAGGTGAACCTGCCGGGCAGTTACAGAACCACCGGAAGTTGGAAAAAGCAAATGAGGATGATTCTCTATAGCCATAAGAGAGAGAAAGACCGTGCCAACAACTTGATTTCAGAATTTGGCCTCCAAAACCGTGAGACAGTAAATGCATGTTATTTAAAGCCACTGAGTTTGTGATTTGTTGAAGAAACCCTACTAAGTTAATACAACACTGTAGTGTCTTTATCTGTAAAGCAGGGCCCAAGATATTTACACGTAGTATTAAATACAAAGCATTTTTAAAGACTAAATTCATAGGGACATTCAGGGCTGTGATAAAATTGCTGAAAACAGTGAGGGAATCTGGCCTCATCTTAGATCATTATTTTGAAGGTAAAGAAGGCACAGAGAGAGAATCCATTGTGCTTGTTTATTAAATCATTGTATACAGCATCCAGTTAACATTTTGCAAAGTGAGAACAGTTGCCTAGTTGATTATAAAACACAGTGAGTTTTCATGATGATATGTGGTAGGAGAAGAAACAGATATTTCTATAATAACTTGGAAAAAATAGTTTAAAGAATATTCATTAAAATTGTATATGAACATGACAACTAGCATAGAAAACAGAACAGGTTTCAGAGATAACTGGAAAGTCTAGAATTCAAATTTATTCAGTTAAATGATAAAAAAAGAAACAGCAAAAGACATATGGTTATGCAGGGATTAAAGGACATTATTAGACACAAACAGAATAAAAATTCAACTGCTTTAAGATATTATTCACATACCATACAGCAAACTCATTTAAAGTGCATAGATAAGTGATTTACAGTATATTCACAGAATGGTGTAACCATCACCACAAACAATTTACAAATATTTTCATCACCCCAATATGAAGCCTCAAATATATTAGACGTCACTTTCCATTCCTGTTCTGGCCAACTGGAAAACACTAATTTATTTTCTGTCTCTATGGATTTGCCTATTCTGGACTTTTTGTTTATGTAGAATCATACAAAATATGTTCTTTTGTTACTGAATTCTTTCACTTAGCATCATGTTCTCAAGGTTCATTCACGTAACTTTTATCAATACTTCATCCCTTTGTTTTACCAAATATCATTGCATTGTATAGTTGTATATAACATATTTGATTTATCTGTTTATCAGTAGATGGGCCGTTGAGTTGTTTACACTACTGGATATTATAAATAAGGCTGTTATGAACACCTGTATACAGTTTTTTGTGTAAAATATATGTTGTCATTGCTCTTGAGTACCCATCTGTGAGTGGAATTGCTGAGGTATATGGTTTAACATATACTGTTTAACAGTTTGAAGAACGTGTTTAACAGTTTGAAGAACGGCCAGACTGTTTTCCAAAGTGACTGCCCTATTTTACCTTCCCATCAACAATGTATGAGGATTCCATTTCCTCTGCAATCTTTTCAGTACTTGTATCTGTCTTTATGACAGTGGCCATCCTAATGTCCTAATGAGTGTGAAATGGTATGCCATTATGGCTTTGATTTTGCATTTTCCCAACTGTCAGTGATGTTGAGCATTTTCTATGTGCTTATAGGCCATTGAGTATTGTCTCTGGAGAAATATCTATTCATATCCTTTTCTCATTTTTAAACTGCAAATTGTTTCTTTTTCTTCTCTTTCTCTCTCTTGTCTTTTTAGCTTTGAGTTTTAAGGGTTCTTTATTTTTGGATGCAAACGCTTTATCACGTCTATAATTTCCAAATGTTTTCTCTCACTCTGTGGATTGTCTTTTAACTTTCTTGATAGCATTGTTTGCAGCATAAGTATTTTATCATTGGCAACATTAAATTTACGTATTTGTGTTGGTTTTGTCACTTATGCTGCAGGCATTGTATCTAACAAGATTTTGCCTATTACAAATCATGAAGATTTATGCATAAGCTTTTTTCTAAGAGTTTTATGGTTCTACTGCTTGTATCTTGGTCGGTGGTTCATTGTGACTTAATTTTTGTATGTGGTGTGATGCAGGAGTCCAAATTTATTATTTTGCATGTTTATATTCAGCACCATTTGTTGAGACTGTTCTTTTTCCTACTGAACTTCTTGGCAGCTTTGTAGAAAATCAAATGACCATAAATTTGAAAGTTTACTTCTGGACCTTTAATTCTATTTCATTGGTCTATATATCTATCAAGACAGTACCACATTATCTTGGTTGCTGGGAAGCAAATTTTTAAAGTGATAAGTTTGAGTCCTCAGACTTTGGTCTTCTTTTTTAAGATTATTATTTGGGTGGAAGAGAGGTCCCTTGCATCTCCACATCAGCTTGTCCATTTATATAAAATAAAAAACAGCCAAGATTTTGTCAGAGATTACACTGAATCTGTAGATCAATTTGGGGATTCTTGTTATTGTAACACTGTTAAGTCTTCCCATGCATGAACATGGTATATCTTTTTATTTACTTAGGACTTATACAATTTCTATCAACAATGTTTATAGTTTTTGGAACACAAGTTTTGCATATTTTTGTGTTAAATACATCCTTATTTTATTTTTTATACTATTGTTATATTCTTAATTTTATTTTGGACTATGCATTCCTGGTGTACAGAAATGCAATTAATTTTTGTGTACTGATCTTCTACCTTAAAACCTTGGTGAATGAATTTATTAGTTCCAATAGAGTTTTACAAGATTCCTTAAGATTTTCATATATAAGATCACATCATCTGCAAATAGAGATTATTTTCTGTCTGCCTTTCCAATTTGGAGGTCTTTTAAAAATTTTGTGCTGCTTAATTGTCCTTGCTACAACCTTCTGTAAAATGTTGAATAGAAGTGGTGTCTTGTTCCTGATCTTCCTGTGAAAGCATTCCATCTATATATTTTTTTTAATTTGAACTTTTATTTTAGATTCGGGGGTACAAGTACAGGTTTGGTACATGAATATATTGTGTGATGTTGAGGTTTGGGGACAATTGATCCTGTCACCCAGGTTGTAAGCTAAGTATAGTACCCAATAGATCGTGTTTAAATCTTGTCCCTTCTGCCACTCTCCCCTCTGATAGCCTGCAGTGTCTTTTCCTATTTTTATGTCCATGTATACTTAATATTTAGCTCACTCTTACAAGTAAGAACATGCTGCATCTGGTTTTCTGCTTTTGTGTTAATTTAGTCAGGATAATGGCCTCCAGCTGCAACCACGTTGCTGCAAAAGGCATGATTTTATTCATTTCTATCACTGTGTAGTATTCCATGGTGTATATGTAACGCATTCTCTTTATGCAGTTCACTGTTGATAGGCACCTAGGATGATTCCATGTCTTTGCTATTGTGAATAGTGCTGTAATGTACATAAAAAGGCACATATCTTTTTAGTAGAACAATTTATTTTTCTTTGGGTATATACCCAGTAATGAGATTGCTTTGTCAAATGGTAGTTCTATTTTTAGTTCTTTGAGAAATTTCAAAACTAATTTCCACAGTGGCTGAACTAATTTACATTCTCACCACCAGTGTATGAGCATTCCCTTTTCTCCACAGCCTTACCAGCATCTGTTACTTTTTGACTTTTTAATAGTAGCCATTCTGACTGATGTGAGGTAATGTCTCATTATGGTTTTGATTTGCATTTGTTTTATGATTAGTGATAGCATTTTTTCATATGTTGACTGTTTTCATGTCTTCTTTCAAGAAGTATCTGTTCATGTCCTTTGTCCACTTTTTAATGGAGCTGCTTTTTTGCCTGTTGAATTGTTAAAGTTCCTTGTAGATTCCGGACATAAGAGCTTTGTCAGATGCATAGCTTGTGAATATTACCTCCCATTCTGATAGTCTATTTACTCCATTGCCAGTTTCTTTTTCTGTGCAGAAGCTAAAGATAGTTTACTTAGGTCCCACTTCTCAATTTTAGTTTTTGTTTCCATTCCTTCTGAGACTTAGTCATAAATTATTTGCCAAGGCCGATGACTATGAGGGTATTTCCTAGGTTTTTTTCTAGGATTTTCATAGTTTTAGGTCTTACATTTAAGTCTTTAATCCTTTTTGAGTTAATTTTTGCATATGGTAATATGTAGGGGTCCAGTTTCAATCTTCTGCATATGGATAGCCAGTTATATCAGCACCATTTATTGAATAAGAAGTTCTTTCCCTATTGTTTATTGTTGTCAACTTTGTTGAAGATCAGTTGGTTGTAGGTGTGCTGCTTTATTTCTGGGTTCTCTATTCTGCTCCATTGTTCTGTGTGTCTATTTTTATACAAGCACCATGTTTTTTGGTTACTGCAGCCTTGTAGTGTAGTTTGAAGTTGGGTAAGTGATGCCTCCAGTTTTTCCTTTTCACGTAGGATTGCTTTGACTCTTCAGGCTTTTTATGTTTGTTTCCATGTGAATTTTAGAATAGCTTTTCTAGTTCTGTGAAAAATGACCTTGGTAGTTTGATAGAAATAGTGTTGAATCTATAGATTGCTTTGGGCCGTATGGGCATTTTGATAATATTGATTCTTCCAATCCATGAGCATGAATTTTTTTTTTTCATTTGTTTGCGTCCTCCTGATTTCTTTCAGCAGTATTTTGTAGTTGTCCTTGTAGAGATCTATCACCTCCCTGGTTAGTTGTATTTCTAGATACCTTATTTTATGTGTGTGACTATTGTAAATGGGATTGCATTTTTGATTTGGCTCTCAGGTTGAACTTTAATGGTGTATAGAAAAAGCGTTTCATCTTTCATCGTCAAGTATAAAGTTCGCTGCGGATATTTTGTAGGTGACCTTTAGCTAGTTGAAAAAATTCCCTTTTACTCCTTGTTTGTTGAATAAAAACCCAGGGTGTGTTAGATGTAGTCATGCTTTTTCTGTATCTATTGAGATGATGTGAGTTTTTACCCTTTGAAATGGTATACTATGTTAATTGATTTTCTGATGTTACGCTATTTGTACATTCATAGAAGAGATCCTACTTAGTCGTGGTATATAATCTTTTTACGTATTGTTGATTCACTTGCTAGTATTTTGTTGAGTTTTTTCATCTATGTCAATAGGGATGTTAGGCAGCACTTTTCTGGTGATGTTTTTGTCTGGTTTTGGTTTCAGGTATTGGCCTTAAAAAATGAGTTGAGAAGTCTTCCTTCCTCTGCTCCTTTTAGAAAAATTTTGTGAAAAATTGATATTAATTCTCCATTGTATTGTATGATAAAGCTTACCAGTGAATCTGTCTGAGACTGGGGTCTTTTTTTGTGTGTGAGGTTTAAGAATGCCCTATTCAATATTTTTACTTGTTACAAGATATTTCAGAATTTCTATTTCTTCTTAAGTCAGTTTCTTAATTCATGTGTTTATAAGAATTTGTCTTTTTCATCTAAGTTAATTGCTTAGTATACAGTTGCTTATACTGTATACTAAGATTCTTATAATTCTTATTTTTTTGTAACATTGTAAACATGTGTCCTCTTACATTGCTGATTTTAGTAATTTCAACCTTCTCTCTTTCTTTAATTTATCTTACTACAAGTTTGTCAAAATATTAAATATTTTCAAAAATCAGCTTGTGGTTGCTTGATTTTCTGTAGTATTTTTCTATTGTGTATTTATTTTTCTTTTATTTTCACCATTATTTTCTGTCTTCTGCTTGTAGGAGTTTAGTTTGTTGTTCTCTAACTTATTTTAAAATGAAAATTTAGATTATTAATTTGACATCTTTTTATTTTAAATATAGCCATTTACAAATACAAATTTCCCTGTAAATAAATTTCTTAAGTTTTAATATATTGTGTCTTCATGTTTATTCTTCTTAAAGCATTTTTTATTTTGCTTTTTTCTTTTTGAACAATTGGATAACTGGGAGTGTGTTGTTAACTTTCACACATTTGTGAATTTCAAAATTTTTTGTTACTGATTTATTATTGTATTTCAATGTGTTGGAGAACATACTTTGTATGACTTAAAACATTTCATATTATTAAGGCTTAGTTGCTTTAATGTTCTAGAGATGTCTGTTAAATCTAGTTGATTTTAGTGCTGCTCAAGTTTTCTACTTTCTTGTTGATCTCTAGTTGTCCTGTGTGTTATTAAATGTGGGGCATTAGATTCTTTGATAATTATTGTTAAATTTTCTCTTCCTTCCTTTAATTTTATCAGTTTTGCTTCATGTATTTTGAGGCTGTTTTTGGACGTATGTGTTTATAATTGATATACCTTCCTAATGGATTTACACTTTTATCATTATCAACGTTCTCTTTATCTCAGTGACATTTTTAAACTTTTAAAGTCTATTTTATTTTCCTGATTCTACTTTATAACCTCTCCAGCTTTCTATGGTTGCAGTTTTTATACGTATTTCTATCCTTGTACTTTCCATATCTTGGTATTTTTTAATATTAATGTCTCCTAGAGGCAGGCAGATATAAATCTTTTTTTTTCTAGACAGAGTCTTTCTCTGTCACCCAGACTAGAGTGTGGTGGTGTGATCTCGGCTCACTGCAACTTCCGTGTCTCTGGTTTGAGCAATTCTTCTGCCTCAGCCTCCCAAATAGCTGGGATTACAGGCCCACACCACCATACCTGGCTAATTTTTGTATTTTGAGTAGAGACAAGGTTTCACCATATTGGTCAGGCTGTTCTGAATCTTTTTAAAATGTCTAATCTGCCAGTTTCTGTCATTTGATTTGCCTATTTAACCCATTAGCATTTAATACTATTATTGATATAGTTGAGTTTATATTTACCATTTACTTTTTGTTTACTATCTGTCACATGTATTTTTGTTTGTTTGTTTCTACTTTATTATCTTCATTTGCATTAAGTTAATATTTTCTAGAGTAAAATTTTAATTCTTTTAGTCATTTTTTTTTACTACTTTATGAGATTTATTTTAGTGGCTGCTCTATGGCTTAGCATTTAGATATTACTTTATGAGAACACTCTTCAAATTTATATGAACTTAATCCCAGTGAGATATTGAAATGTTACTCTTCTAAGCACTTTCCCTCTTTTTATTTATTCTTGTTATTATTGTTATAAATTTGACATCTATATGTTACAAATCTCAAAATGTATTTAATTATCATCTTATATGATTTTATCTTTTAAAAAGATAAGAGAATGAAGAATCAACTGATAGAGTTTGTTATATTTGACTTTGTGTTTATCATTTCTAACTTTATTTGTTTCTATGAATTCAATTACAACATTATGTCTTTTCTTGTTCATATATACTTATAAAATATAACTAATAATATGACTTTGTTTCCACTCTCTCCATTTCTGTGGTATTCTCAAATGTATTACATACCTGTATGTTAAATACCTAACAATACAATTATATATATATTTATACAATATATTTATACAATACTATATATATAAAAATATATCACTTTAAATACTTTTAAGAATCAGGTAAGAAAAGAAAGTAGAAATTATATGCATTTATGCTATCTTTTACGGTTACATAATTACTTTACCAGAGTGCTTGAATTTTTCATGGATTCAAGATATTTGATTTCAACCTGAAGTTTCACCCTGAATTGTAATGTTTCTTCTAAGGGAGGTATGCTAGCAAACAATTCTCTCAGCTTTTGTTTATCTGGAAATATCATCTCACATTTTTTAATAAAAGTTTTGATTTATTTCAAAAATATAGATTTTTTGCTTCACAGGGTTTGTTTGTTCATTTGTGGTTGGTTGGTTCAGTATTCCGAATATATTATCCCACTGCTGGCATCCATTGTTTTTAGTGAGAATTCAGTTGTTTCTCTTTTTCAGTCTTACTTTTACATAATAAGTCACTTTTCTCTCTCCCTCTCTCTCTCTCTCTTTTTTCAATATTACTACTTTGTCTTTGAATTTCAGCCTTTTTGCCATGATATATCTGGGTGTGGCTCTCTTTGCTTTTATCCAACTTGGGATTTTTTGAGACTCTCACATCTGTAGATTACATTTTTTGATAATTTGGAAAGTCTTAAGCCAGTATTCAATTTTTTCCATTTTAAAAATTAACTTTTTCTAGTACTCATATTAGATGTATGTTGATATGTTTAATAATGTCCCACAATCCTGTAAGGCTCTGCTCTTTTTTTTTTTTTTTTTTTTCACTTGTTGGTCTCTCTCTCAGAACACATAGTTTTAATTGATTTATGTTGAAGTTCACTGATATTTTATTTTTCTAGTACAAATCTACTCATTTCTCTCTCTAATGACCTTTTCATATCAGGTATTAGAATTTTCAATTCCAGAATTTCCATTTTTTAAAAATAATTTCTATGTCCCCACTGATATTTCTGTTTTATGAGATATCATTATCAAACCTGCCTTTTTATTCTTTAAGCCTGGTTTCTTTCAGGTACTTTGAATATAGTTACAATTACACTTTTGAGGTATTTATCTGCTGTCTGATATATAGACATTCCTAAATGCCATTTCTCTTTCATGACTTATTTCTTTGTATAGGTCATGTTTTCCTTTTCTTTTTTAATGTTTCATAATATTTTATTGAAAACCAAACATTTTAGTGTTTTTTGGTTTTGCTTTCTTTTAAATGTAGTATCTGTAGATACAATCTCTCCCTACCTCCAGGGTTTTTTTCATGTTGTTGTAGGCTTGCTTATTTGTTTAGTGACTTACTGGACTATATTTCAGCATTTCCCATGCAGTGTGTATTCTTTGTTGTCCCTCACGAGAAAGCCCAACCTTGGGCATGGGCACATTCACCATAGAATGATGATGGCTTTAGTAGGGCTTCATTTTACTACATCTTTGAATTCTCTTTTAAGTTATCTGCCTCTGTTGGTATCACACTTAGCTATTAGTTTACACTAGTTGTTAGATGATCGGTCTACAGATTTTTAAATAATATCCTGGAGCCTAAATTGTGCCTTCATCTGATCTGAGCCTCTTTGCATGGGTAGACTTTGTGGCTAGTATTTGCAGCTTATTCTGGTTCCCGAGGAACACTTCTTAGCTTCCTCTGTCCCTAATTTTCTCTGTTAATCATATACTTGGCCTACAGCTTAATTTGTTGCTCTGATGCACCTGTCATCTTCCATTAATTGCTTACCAACAAAATCTCTGATGGTAGAGTGCCCCTACTCTTGAAATTCCCAACATGCTGTTCCAATTAAGTCAGTCATTGTAGGATAGTTATAGAGTCTCTCTCTCTCTCTCTCTTTCTCTCTCTCTCCTCTTTCTCTTTCTCTTTCTCTTTCTCTTTCTCCTACTGTCTTCCTCTCTCTCTCATCACAGCTTTTTTTTCTCCCTGGAAAAAATTTCTGTGACCACTGCTCTGGAGCTGGAAGTGGGCACAGTGGCCCAATATTTAGAGTGACTCCTTTGCCTTACTAGTAGAGCACTGAGCAGGTACAGTTACATTTGATTTTCTTAACTTGCCTCTCCTGGGGTGGAATATCTGTGAGTTAGGATTAAGAAAATTGGGATCCAGTGTTCTTAGCTTGCTACCACCCCCCCCCCCCCCCCAGGTTTGAGCTTCAAACCTACAAGGAGTGTTAAGTTGAGAAAGGGATCCCCTAACCTCTCACTTCTTTTGTCTAGGATAAAAATTCTACAACATGAATCTGGGATGAAGGATGAGAAATGCTGTCATCCTAACCCTCAGGGAGATACTATAGTCCTACATTCAGAGTTGGAAGGACAAGGAGCTCAGCATTATTAGCTGCATCAACATAAACAGAGTTTCCATGTTGCTGAGGAAGGAAAAGGAGAAGGAAAAGGAGAGAGTTTCAGTGGTATAATGTCACAGACTCTTATTTTCATTCAGATTTAGGAACTATATTGAATAAAGGTTTTTTCTTTTTTCTTTTCATTTTCTGTATACAATTAGGACAACTTCCAGACACACTAAATCTTTTTTTGTAAATGTCTATAATTTTTATGGTTGTTTTGCTTGTGAAAAGTCTGTAGAATTTTTTATGTTGCTATTGCACAAGTTTCTCCAAATATCCTGAGAATCCTGAGAGCAGTGAAAAGATAAGTTAGCTGCATAGGGAATGGTTTTAGAAACAAATATATATATATATTTATATAGATAGATGGATAGATAGATAGATAGATAGATAGATAGATAGATAGATAGATAAAAAATATCTGCGATAGGTTGGATTCTTGTCCGCTCCAAATCCTCGGTGTTGGAGGTGGGGCCAAATGGGAAGTGTTTAAGTCAGGAGAGGGGACCCTTCATGTATAGAATAATGCCTTCCTTGGGGGTATACTGAGTGAGTTCTCACTCTGTTCGTTCCCACGAGAGCTGGTGGTTAAAAAGACTGTGGTACTTCTCCTCCCCTCTCTTTCTTGCTTTCTATCTCACAGTAGGATCTCTACACTCACCAGCTCCCTTTCACCCTCCATCAGGAGGGGAAGCAATCTCAGGCTTTCAGCAGATGCTCAGTCTTCTAGCCAGCAGGATCATAAGCCAAATAAAACACTTTTCTTTATAATTATCCAGCCTCAGGTATTCCGTTATTGTAACACTAAGCCACTAAAACAATATCTTAAAGTAGAAATGTGAGAGAATATATATCAAAATGTGAAGATCATTTCTTACTAATTCTGACTTTTTAAAGTGTTGAATTACATTAAAATAAAAATCAAGTGTATACCATCAATAAGCTAATGACTGATAGCATTTTTTTTTAATGGCTCTTGGGAGGCGATAATAGTTAAACTCAATTTGGTTGTTGGATATTTACAGAAATAAAAGGAAACTAGTACAAAAATTCTAGACCTACTCTGTTTCAAACGCAGATGTAAAAATTAATGTATATGAGTTTGGGATTTTCAAGGGAACTCTTTAATCTTTACATAAATAAATCAGATTCTACTTTATTTATAATATTGGTGTAACCTTGTAAACTTATGTACTTTAAAAAGTACACATTTGGGTAGTATAATAAATATAGTGTAAGTTATTTAGTGATATTAGTATACATTAATTTTATTTGTAGTGTTTTAAATTACATATTTTTTCTGATAATTTCTTATGAGTTACATAGTACCATTTATAGTCATTATACTTGATGAAATATTGCCATAAATTTCTAAATTTATCTTCTTTATTTATCTTCTTGGACTGAGTGTGCAAGTAAATGAAAGAAAGATGTTAAACAATATATTGGCAAAAACTTTATTCTCATGTGACCTAAAATTTTTTTAAGAGACTAGATTGAAATAAAGAAATAAAAGTATAAAAGCTGCGATATCTACTTAAGGTATTGTATTTACTGGTGAAAACTTTCTAAAAAGGAATGCAATTTTTCTCCCAAAGTCATTCAAAATGCTGATAATTCCAATGTTTTAAAAAAATATTTAAAAGTCTTTTTGACACAAAGCATCACGGTCATTGAAAAGTGTGTATATATTAAATGCAATTAGTGCTTGCTCTGGTTACACAGTTTAACCTGATGCTACCTGCTCTAATGTATACTTGGCAGTATATCAAGAAAACTAAACAGATGTTTTCTGTTCCCCATAGAGGGAAGGAGTGTCTTTCTTGTGTTCATATTGGGGAGTGTCTATAGATCCACTGGGAGTTCCAGATGGCTCACGATGCTACCTGCACCTTTCTGTTCAGTAGTGTTAGGTATAATTTTGTTAACGTTATCCCTTTTATAGATTTTGACATGCTTGAGATGAGAAATTACTGTAAGAAGCATTCTTTATCCACCATGTGAATATTGAGTGACATATGTTAGAAGTATGTAAGAGTACATAACATATTGGAATCTATTTTAAATTTATGTTATATTTAAGTATAATATTGAATTTTCTCTACATGAAATTAGAAAAAAATCTGGCAATTAATATGTTATTTGTGCATACACAGAAAGATGCCATATTTTCACAGGTTCATTTACATAGGGACATTTTCCAAAGTGTGGCCTTTCTTTTGCAGCATGCAAGAATTTGGGCAGTATAATAGCATAAGTAAAACATTGAGTTTGTAATTTTTCAACTACCTGTTATTTTTAAAAAGCGAAGGAATAATTGTCCATGCACATAATAATATTTGGACCCCTAAGAACATACAGAGAAAATAAAATAAAAAATAAGGATCTAAAATGATATAGATTTATTTAAATACTTTGCCAATGTCCTGTAAATATTTTAAAAATTGAGTTTATAATGCAGACATAATAAAATATTTCTTTGATACATACTGATAATTTTGTAAACATTGAAAAAATTTGTCTTATGCAGATACTCCTTCATGACTGCCTTATATTTGTTATATTTCTAACATTAAGGCAGATGCTTTATGTAGCTTTATGTACTGAAATTCTGCATGTGCAAAAGATTATGCTTCATGACATACTAAGAGGTAGTGCAGAATTTCCATCATTCAATAATTGATTCACTGCATTAAAAAATATGTCAAAGATGAAACATATATCCTTTAACTCACATGTCAGATAGGACTTGTTTGCCCAAGAGAGCTAAATATCAGTGTTTCAAATCTCCAATTTCCCAATCTCATGATTGGGTGAAGCCTGAAGTTCTCCAACACTCATATTTCTAGAGATTTGAGATATATGTGCATACTCTTCTGGTACCTTCCACCTGTGGCCCCAAGTGTCTAAAATGGTTGCCTTCTCCAAATATCACCAACACTCTATTATATTTAACACTTTATTAACATGTGCCTGCTAAAATTGTTCAACAGAAACTACCATAGAAATGTTAGAATTTTGGGAAGCTCTGTGTGTGAGTGTGTGAAGAAATATGAGGTGAAAGGTCAGAGAGTTTGTATTTCTCAACACATAGAAAATGATTTAAAAATACATCATATCTTTTTTCCAGAAGTTTAAAAGGTAATATTTAAAATCAGACATATAGAGAGGTAGCTGTATTTTAAAGTGGGATGCAGATTGTTATTTTATGGAAGAGATGGTTATGAATTATATACATAACAAATGCTCTGATATCTAAATTTAGAAATCAGTCTCAGCAAAGTCTATCAGATGTTTAGGACCTCAACATTTTCCTAGATTAAAGAAAAAGAGATTTAAGTCAGTATAGGTGATACTCCTTAACATTACCAGGTTTAATGTGAGGCTATGACTTCAAATCAGTTATTAAAATAAATAGATTATTCTAAAGCATATATGTATACATTCATATATAAATGCATAAATGCATGCATACTTTGTAAATTGAGCAAGGTATAAAATCATATGTGAGAAAAAACAATTTTCATCTTTATCATTCCAGAATTTCTCTTGTACTTCTTAGTTCTAAAAAGCATTCATTGTACCATACATGTCAGTTTTCCCGAAAGTTTTTTATATTCTTGATATAAAAGATACACTACTAACTATGACATAAAATGTTTATTTGGGATCTCTTTTTAATTTAATCTTATTGAAAGTCAAAATACCACAAAGCACTTTAAGTAGTTAATACATTTCTTACGTTGCAGGTATTTAACACAGAACCCTTCAGTGAGTTATAATGGATTGATAAAAACCTTGGTATTTAATGTACAATTTTAGATTTGTATTTATTTTTGAAAGGTTAAGAATGTGATCAGGTACACAGTGGTGTCTGTGCTCAGGGGGAAAAAAAAAAAAAAAACGTTAAGAACCAATGCTTTAAGTTATGTTTAAGCAGATTTAGTCCCAAAAATAGTATTAAAATCCAGCAAATAAAATATATTGGTGCAAGTTGGCAGAAACAATGAATGTTAGATGTATAGGAATTTATACTTTAAAATGAGAAATGCAAATGCTGTGCTCAATTTCTAAATAAATGTCATTTTGCTTCCAATAAATATATACTGTATTTTTGGAAGAAGTGAAGCACTCCCAGGATACAGCGAGTGCCCACAACAGTCATCTGGGACCATTTCTCAGATTAGTTTCAATATTATGTTTGATGTTGCTAATTATTTTATAGCAACCTAACTCCAAAAAGAGATCACAAAGAAGACTATTGATACTCAGTATTAGTTGTAGATGTATTTGTAACTTGGTCAAAGTTTCAATTTTTAAAGTTGGTCTCAATTTCCTACATCATAGTCCAATTTAACTTTACTATACATTATTGCACATTTTTACTTTTCATTCTCTATTTTGCAGGGGTTAAAAATGGGATAATGGGGCCACAGAGAGGGGAGTGTGTTTTAATTTTTAAGAATAAAAAAAATGAAAAGCTAAACTGAATCTCGTATCTTGTTGTTATTTTCTCAAATACAGATTTGCATACTGTTAAATTTTTACCCAGACCAATATTGTATTATTGGTCTTTATATTTTAAAATATAAAAAATTCTAAAATGTATTGTTGGGTGAGTTTGCCAACTACAATTTCAGAAAGTCTGTTTCTTAATTTTAAATTAGGTCTATTACACATTTTTTGTTAAAATGTCTTTGATTTTTTAAATAACGGTGAATATAGATAATAGTCTTAATTTTGTTTTATACCTACCCTTTGCAAAATGAAATAGATAATATATGTACACACACACGCATACACACACACACACACACACACACACACACACATATATATGCCATTTATCAATTATCCTTTTTTTTTTTCTCTACACTCAATTGCTTTATGGAAAGTCCAACAAATACAGGCTAACTACTCCAGCTAGCTTTTAGAGCCGGCATTCATGGGCCAGAAAGGTCGGCCTAACTAAAAGGCCAGGCAATTTGTTGTGAATTCTGTTTTAAAAAGCCACAAAAGTAATGCATGTGGTAATCTTTCACTGACTTAAAAAGGCAAGGCAGCTCTATGAAAAGAATTCTGCGTTATTAATTTATCACGTGACTCCAAGTTGTGCTGACTGAACACTGCATTAAAGTGTTACAGCATCCACAGCTAAATGAACATGTTGCTTTAAGCAACTGAATGCCAGAGGCTAGGAGATCCTAACAGGATAACTTTCAGGATCAAAAGAATGTTTCATGTAGGAAACTTGGAACAAATATATTATCCTAAAGCCATCTATCAACAAAAAGCAATTAACGCATGACACTAATCAAATACTGACAATGACTGCATTATTTTTCCATAAATCTGATAAGGATCTAATACTTTAAGTGATATAGTTAGTAAAGATAGTAATCCCATTGATCTAATATTGTTCCCAAATAATAGTTATATGATAACATAGACCTAATTGTTTTCATATTGAATAATACTTGGGCTCTTTTTTTAGCAAATATTTTATAAATACACTTCAGTTGCACCTAAGCTGCTGCTAAACAAACAAATTGAAAAACATAAATTAAAATAATTAAAAGGAATAAATATGAAGACTTTTGTCAAGTGACCTCTAATTGATTAAGTACAAACATTTAAAGAGTTGTATTACCAAGAAGTTAAAAATAATCATTTTAGTATGGCAAATTAAAAGTGTTAGGGTAAGATCAAACAAAAAAAGCCCAGGTGTAAAACCAAGGAGTGGGAGTGGAGATTATTAATAGGTGTCATTGAATAGATTCCCATGGTAAGTGTTAATGTGGTGTTGACTGTACCACTAACATGTATATCTGACCACAGTCTTAGTTGTTAGCCTCTAGAAAACAAAAACTGTTAAATAGTTGTAAGAAATGTTGCCTGGAGTCTATCAACTTTGCCGCTGTCCAAAACTGAACATCATGTAGATGGAGTGAACTTCTGCTGGAAACTCAAATTTTAATCTTAACTAATTATTTTATGTCTGTTTTCTTGATTTAGAAAAGCTGGCTCTTCGAGATACAAATTGTAAGCAATGTCTTCACGTGAGAAATCTGTAAGAAGTTGATTACATTACCGACTTTCATAGATTGATTCGTATTTATCTGGGTTAGTGCAGAAGAATTGATAGGAGGACCATGCAAAGTTTCTTCCAACTTCTATAATTCTGTATATAAACATAACTTCTACCTACTAATGATTCTTACCTAAAATATCAAGGCAAAGATAGTCCCAGATTTGGATAAAATATAAATGCATTGAAAGCTAAGGTTTTTTAACTTAATGCTGTAAAAGTTTAATAATACATAAGCAAATTTTAAAATGAGAATGCTGACAAATTCTTTCAAAACAGAAAAAATAATCACACTTCTGTATTATTCACAAACCCATACACATGTGTATTCGTGCACACACACACATCTGGCAATATTAAAATATTAGGAACTCAGGGTGAAGATTAGCTGAGCTGACAGTGAACATAGAAAGGTAAATGATTGGAACTTTAATTACTTTGATCCATCATGCCTGGTAGCTATGTGTCATCCTAAGCCAACACAATTGACATGGATCACAGGCCATGGCTGCTTCAACATTGTAACACATTTCTAATGGTTAGTTAATAAGTCTATTGAATTGAATGTGTGCTGGGAACTGAAAATAATACTATAAAAATATGAGACCTATAGACATTTTATGTATTTATTATATGTATACCTATGTGTATTTATTATATGTATACCTATCTACATGTATACCTATCAATATCAAATGTAGATATACAAATAAGTACATTTGGATTAATGTCAGTATGACATACATACATATGTCAAACACATATTTGTTGGAGGGAAGAGACAGAGTGAGAGAGAAGGAGAAAAGGAATGGTAGGAGTCTCTATTTAAAATCGGAATAATTGCATGAATAAAATAATGCTATTTTGATACTAAGCCATAAAACTATTTTTTTAGTTCATTTATTAAACATTTTACCCAGATAATATGTAGGATTGAAACAACTAGTTGGTTGACTGCTTTTTTTCATGTTTTTCTCAGTGATTTAGTGTAATATGCATATAGATTTGTTTCATCCTATTTCTTCAAATCACAAAAATTCCCTTTACATTTGCAGACATTTTTAAGAAGAACAAATGAAAGAGAATAAAATTTACCTTCTCTCCAAATGGTATTTAGAGTTTTACACTATAAATCAATTTCCAACAATGCTTTGAAGTTTTCAAGTTTTAGAGATTGGCCATTCTGTGGTTCCACAGAAAAAAGCATAACTAAAAATCTACTTAACTTATATATTAGAAGCTGTAACCAGAGGCCTGTTCATTCTAGGCAACTCTCTGGGTTAAAGGCTGGAATTTCTTATCAATAGGAACTACTTTGCTCATAGTTATAGCATGTCATCAAAGATTTATAGTAGTTAATTCTAAAAATGGAAACAAATGAATATTGAGTTTAATTTAGACATATTTACTATTCATTCTGTGATTGTATATTTTAGTATTTTAGTTATAAGTGTAGATTGCTTTTCTTTATTCTTTAAGTATAAAATGGCCCCCTACGAAAGCTTTTTCTACATAAATGTGTTAATTTGCTCCTTATTTTACAGTTATTGGAACTGAAGTATGCCCACATTTTCTGTCTTTATGAAATTACATTTTGCTTTCTGCATCAAAATAAAATAACAAGTCCACTATGGAAATAGCATAATAAGTCCACTGACTTTCTCAAGTAATTGCTAGAATCACAGGGAAATGCAGACATCTCTTGTTTTTTTTTTTTTTTTTTTTTTTTTTTTTTTTTTTTTTTTTTTTTTTTGATCTCTGGCTGCAAACTGCCCCTGCCAGGCAACATCCAGTGGCATGATCTTTGCTCCTCTGTGCCACTTCAAATGTCCACATCGAGTAGATGCTCTGGAGATCAACACTATATAGTTCCTTCAGAGAATTTCATTAGGCAAAATAAAATTTAAATTAAAAAAATGGAATAATGAAAATTGTCCAGCAGTTTTTCCTTTTCCTGTAGTTCATTGTTTTTTCCTCTTACATTGGAGAGGTCCTTATTGGCGATTCCCCTCTTTTCTTGGTCTGCAGTCCAATGCTCTAACCCTGAGCTATACCCCCTCCTGATTCCCCTCTTTTCCTTTGCATTGCTGTGCTATTCCTTTTGTTCCATGAGCCCCTCTATTTTCAGTTCCTCACTTTCCTCTGTCTCTTTCCTCAGACTTCTTTCTACAGGATGCTGAAGATTCCTTCTTAATATATAAACAGTCCCTTTGATGAGATGCCCATTTCACATTATTCAGCTGGTATAATCTTTCACACTATAATGAAAATACTTAACAACCTCTTAAAGAATTGGCATTTTTATTACTCAACAAATATTTGGGCCTGCTGTCAAAAAAATGTGAAGGTACTTGGCTTACATATTCATGACTAAGAGGGTTTATCAAAATGATTCATTCCAAAGTACACGAGTCTGACACAAAGACAAATTTTAGCTTTCTGCCTTAGAACCCACAGGAAGCAGTGTGTGTATAGATTAAATGTAGCCCATTTTTTTCCTCTCAAATCTTCTAGTTATCAAGGTTAAACAAATATTGAAGTACCTGAATACTTAAAATAATTAAATGCAATTAGAATTAGATACAACCTTTCTTCCATTATTTTACTTTATGATTAAAAATTACTTAGAAGGGAATTCTACTCCCAGTTATGATGGAGTATCTTGTATGAGAAAAAATGCCTTGCCAAGAACAAGTAGAAAAACTGGACAAAATATAAGCCTAACAAATGGAACAGATCTTTGAAGTAATCAGACAATAGGAGCAATGTCCAGGTAAGATTCAGAAACAGTAGAAAAGAGAAGACAATGGAATGGCACATATAAAATATGAAAAATAAAAAAAATAAAAAATTATAACCTAAAATTCTACCTTCAGTGAAAATATTCTACAAAAATAAAGGCAAAATAAAGATGTATTCAACAATATGAAAGCAAAAATTTTATTCTTTGGAGCTCATGCAGATGGAACTTCTAAAGGACATTTTTCAGGCAAAAGAAAAATGATTCCAGATAGAGATACAAATACACACCAAAAACTAAAGAGCAATGGAAATGGTAAACTTGAGGATAAATCCACATAAGTATTGATTGTGCAAAGCAATAATAGTCTCCTATAGATTTTGATAATAGATATATATTAAGGTATATGACAATAATAACATACAAGGCATTAGAGGGGTAAATGGAATCAAAGTATTCTAAAGTCTTTGCATTTTTCTGGTATTTGGTAAAAGCTCTAATTGGTAGTTGACTCTAGTATATCGAATATGAATTTTGTAAACTCTAAATTCTGTGACAATCATTTTCAAAGCATGGTCCATGAACCCCTGGGAATCCCTGAGAGTCTTCTAGGGGTCCACGGAACCAAAACTATTTCCCTAATTATAAGATATTATTTATCATTTTTGCTGAATTAACATTTATTCTGTGCAAAAGTAATGAAGGATTAAACAGCTGGCATTTTAGCCTGAATCAAGTCAGTGACACTAAGTGATATCAGCAGTCATCGTATTTTCATACACTCAAAGGCAAACAAACAAATGAAAAGAGTCTCACTTAAGAAAACCCCTGAGTAGACATCATTACTATCCTGTGTACTGAATGGGAAACCCACATAATGCTAAATATGAACTCCAATACTGAACTCCAAAACTCCAAAATATGATGGTTATCTCAAAGAAAAGCACACATGCAATTATTTGTGTTGCGAACTGAACTATTTTTTACATGAAGCATTACTTTTTACTTAAAAGAATGACTGACAAGGAAATATGGAAATTCAAACCTGGTGTATGGTAGATATTTTCTTACAAATAAATCAAGTGAACTTATCACTAGAAGCAAAACAGTTAGGAGAGTTTGTGCCAATTATAAAATTTGAATTATCAAGGAAAAAATTAGAATCATTGAAAACTTATCTCTAAAAATTAGCTTGATAGCTCCCCAATACCTACCTTCTGATGAGATTGGTGATGAAAATTACAAATATGATTTTTAATATATCATGTTTGTGAAATGTACCAACATTGATTTTCATTTATAATGAAATGTATCAATATTGTTTTTTTATAAGGCAAGCATAATATTTATGGCAAAATCCAACAAGGGGAAAACAAGAAAGTGAAATCACAAGTCCATCTCTCACATGAATATGCAAAAATAATCACCTTTCTTTGTACCCCAAATCAAATAAAAATTTAAAAGGAAAAGAGCATGGTATTTCAATAAATACCATAATAAGCTAAAGTTTGAAATTCCATCAATATAATTAACTATGTAATTTGGGAAAAGCAAGAAGAAACAATACATAGAGAAAAAATTTGATGAAATTCAATACCAATTTATTTTTAGCAGGCTGTGGGAGGCCGAGACGGGCGGATCACGAGGTCAGGAGATCGAGACCATCCTGGCTAACATGGTGAAACCCCATCTCTACTAAAAATACCAAAAAAAAAAAAAAAAAATTAGCCAGGCATAGTGGTGGGCGCCTGTAGTCCCAGCTACTCGGGAGGCTGAGGTAGGAGAATGGCGTGAACCCAGGAGGCAGAGTTTTCAGTGAACCCAGATTGCACCACTGCACTACAGCCTGGGCGACCGAGCAAGACTCTGTCTCAAAAAAGAAAGTTTCCTAAATGATGTGAAGCATGTTTATCCCCCAAAATGTGGCAAGCGCTATACTTAATAATGAAATGTTGAAAACATTTTCCTTTAATATGGGAATGAAAGAAGGATGGCCACCGTCACTATACAGATTAAACATTACATTGGATGTTCTAACTTGCATAATAAATCAGAAAAAGAAGTAAAATTTATCAGCATCGAAAAGGAAAATAATTAATTAAGAACATTGTTATTTATAGATGATTCAATTGTGAATATAGATCATCTAAAATATGCATAGTGGAACTAACAATTAATAGGCAAACACTGCAAGGTTGTTATATAAAATGGTAATATATGAACTTTATTTCTGGGGGGCGAAGCAAGATGGCCAAATAGGAACAGCTCCAGTCTCCAGCTCCCAGCGCGAGTGACACAGAAGACAGGTGATTTCTGCATTTTCAACTGAGATACTGGGTTCATCTCACTAGGGAGTGCCAGACAATCGGTGCTGGTCAGCTGCTGCAGCCTGACCAGCGAGAGCTGAAGCAGGGCGAGGCATCGCCTCACCTGGGAAGCAAGGGGGAAAGGAATCCCTTTTCCTAGCCAGGGGAACTGAGACACACAACACCTGGAAAATCGGGTAACTCCCACCCCAATACTGCACATTACCAAGGGTCTTAGCAAATGGGCACACAAGGAAATTATATCCCACACCTGGCCAGGAGGGTCCCACACCCACGGACCTCCCTCATGGCTAGCACAGCAGTCTGTGACCTAACGGCAAGAGAGCAGGGAGGCTGGGGTAGGGGCGCCCACCATTGCTGAGGCTTAAGTAGGTAAACAAAGCCACTGGGAAGCTCGAGCTGGGTGGAGCTCACAGCAGCTCAAAGAGGCCTGCCTGTCTCTGTAGACTCCACCTCTGGGGACAGGGCACAGCTAAACAATGACAACAACAAAAAAAAGCAGGAGAAACCTCTGCAGATGCAAACGACTCTGTCTGACAGCTTTGAAGAGAGCAGTGGATCTCCCAACACAGAGGTTGAGATCTGAGAATGGACAGACTGCCTGCTCAAGAGGGTCCCTGACCCCTGAGTAGCCTAACTGGGAGACATCCCCCACTAGGGGCAGACCGACACCCCACACCTCACACGGTGGAGTACACCCCTGAGAGGAAGCTTCCAAAGCAAGAATCAGACAGGTACACTCGCTGTTCAGCAATATTCTATCTTCTGCAGCCTCTGCTGCTGATACCCAGGCAAACAGGGTCTGGAGTGGACCTCAAGCAATCTCCAACAGACCTACAGCTGAGGGTCCTGACTGTTAGAAGGAAAACTAACAAACAGGAAGGACACCCACACCAAAACCCCATCAGTACGTCACCATCATCAAAAACTAGAGGCAGATAAAACCACAAAGATGGAGAAAAAGCAGGGCAGAAAAGCTGGAAATTCAAAAAATAAGAGCGCATCTCCCCCTGCGAAGGAATGCAGCTCATCGCCCGCAACGGATCAAAGCTGGACAGAGAATGACTTTGACGAGATGAGAGAAGAAGGCTTCAGTCCCTCAAACTTCTCAGAGCTAAAGGAGGAATTATGTACCCAGTGCAAATAAACTAAAAATCTTGAAAAAAGAGTGGAAGAATTGATAACTAGAATAATTAATGCAGAGAAGGCCATAAACAAACTGACAGAGATGAAAACCATGACATGAGAAATACATGACAAATGCACAAGCTTCAGTAACCGACTCGATCAACTGGAAGAAAGAGTATCAGCGATGGAGGATCAAATGAATGAAATGAAGTGAGAAGAGAAATCTAAAGAAAAAAGAAGAAAAAGAAAGGAACAAAGCCTGCAAGAAGTATGGAATTATGTAAAAAGACCAAATCTATGTCTGATTGGGGTGCCTGAAAGTGACGGGGAAAATGGAACCAAGTTGGAAAACACTCTTCAGGATATCATCCAGGAGAAATTCCCCAACCTAGCAGGGCATGCCAACATTCAAATTCAGAAAATACAGAGAACGCCACAAAGATACTCCTCAAGAAGAGCAACTCCAAGACACATAATTGCCAGATTCACCAAAGTTGAAATGAAAGAAAAAATCTTAAGGGCAGCCAGAGAGAAAGGTCGGGTTACCCACAAAGGGAAGCCCATCAGACTAACAGCAGATCTCTCGGCAGAAACTCTACAAGCCAGAAGAGAGTGGGGGCCAATATTCAAAATTCTTAAAGAAAAGAATTTTAAATCCAGAATTTCATATCCAGCCAAACTAAGTTTCATAAGTGAAGGAGAAATAAAATCCTTTACAGATAAGCAAAGGCTTAGAGATTTTGTCACCACCAGGCCTGCCTTATAAGAGACCCTGAAGGAAGCAGTAAACATGGAAAGGAACAACCGGTACCAGCCATTGCAAAAACATGCCAAAATGTAAAGACCATCGAGGCTAGGAAGAAACTGCATCAACTAACGAGCAAAATAACCAGTTAATATCATAATGGCAGGATAAAGTTCACACATAACAATATTAACCTTAAGTGTAAATGGACTAAATGCTCCAATTAAAAGACACAGACTGGCAAACTGGATAAAGAGTCAAGACTCATCAGTCTGCTGTATTCAGGAGACCCATCTCACATGCAGAGACATACATAGGCTCAAAATAAAGGGATGGAGGAAGATCTACCAAGCAAATGGAGAACAAAAGAATGCAGGGGTTGCAATCCTAGTCTCTGATAAAACAGACTTTAAACCATCAAAGATCAAAAGAGACAAAGAAGGCCATTACATAATGGTAAAGGGATCAATTCAACAGGAAGAGCTAACTACCCTAAATATATATGCACCCAATACAGGAGCACCCAGATTCATAAAGCAAATCCTTAGAGAGTTAGAAAGGGACTTAGACTCCCATAGAATAATAATTGGAGACTTCAACACTCCACTGTCAACATTAGACAGATCAACGAGACAGAAAGTTAACGAGGATATTCGGGAATTGAACTCATCTCTGCAGCAAGCAGACCTAATAGACATCTACAGAACTCTCCACCCCAAATCAACAGAATATACATTCGTCTCAGCACCACATCACACTTATTCAAACTTGACCACATAATTGGAAGCAAAGCAATCCTCAGCCAACGTACAAGAACAGAAATTATAACTGTCTCTCAGACCACAGTGCAATCAAACTAGAACTCAGGACTAAGAAACTCAATCAAAACCACTTAACTACATGGAAACTGAATAACCTGCTCCTGAATGACTACTGGGTACATAACGAAATGAAGGCAGAAATAAAGATATTCTTTGAAACCAATGAGAACAAAGATACAACATACCAGAATCTCTGGGACACATTTAAAGTGGTGTGTAGAGGGAAATTTATAGCACTAAATGCCCACAAGGGAAAGCTGGAAAGATCTAAAATGGACACTCTAACATCACAATTAAAAGAACTAGAGAAGCAAGAGCAAAGACATTCAAAAGCTAGCAGAAGGCAAGAAATAACTAAGATCAGAGCAGAACTGAAGGAGATAGAGACACAAAAACCCCTCCAAAAAATCAATGCATCCAGGAGTTGGTTTTTTGAAAAGATCAACAAAATTGATAGACCACTAGCAAGACTAATAAAGAAGAAAAGAGAAAAGAATCAAATAGACACAATAAAAAATGATAAAGGGGATATCACCACCGACCCCACAGAAATAAAGCTACCATCAGAGAATACTATAAACACCTCTACACAAATAAATTAGAAAATCTAGAAGAAATGGATAATTTCCTGTACACTTACACTCTCCCAAGACTAAACCAGGAAGAAGCTGAATCCCTGAATAGACTAATAGCAGGCTCTGAAATTGAGGCAATAATTAATAGCCTACCAACCAAAAAAAAGTCCAGGACCCGATGGAGTCACAGCTGAATTCTACCAGAGGTACAAGGAGGAGCTGGTACCATTCCTTCTGAAACTATTCCAATCAGTAGAAAAAGAGGGAATCCTCCCTAACTCATTTTATGAGGCCAACATCATCCTGATACCAAAGCCTGGCAGAGACACACACAAAAAAGAGAATTTTAGACCAATATCCCTGATGAACATCGATGCAAAAATCCTCAATAAAATACTGGCAAACCGGATCCAGCAGCACATCAAAAAGCTTATCCACCATGATCAAGTGGGCTTCATCCCTGGGATGCAAGGCTGGTTCAACATATGCAAATCAATAAATGTAATCCAGCATATAAACAGAACCAAAGACAAAAACCACATGATTATCTCAATAGATGCAGAAAAGGCCATTGAAAAATTCAACAGCCCTTCATGCTAAAAACGCTCAATAAATTCGGTATTGGTGGAACATATCTCAAAATAATAAGAGCTATTTATGACAAACCCACAGCCAATATCATACAGAATGGGCAAAGCTGGAAAAATTCCCTTTGAAAACTGGCATAACACAGGGATCCCCTCTCTCACCACTCCTATTCAACATAGTGTTGGAAGTCGGCTAGGGCAATCAGGCAAGAGAAAGAAACAAAGAGTATTCAGTTAGGAAAAGAAGAAGTCAATTTGTCCCTGTTTGCAGATGACATGATTGTATATTCAGAAAACCCCATTGTCTCAGCCCAAAATCTCCTTAAACTGATAAGAAACTTCAGCAAAGTCTCAGGATAAAAAATTAATGTGCAAAAATCACAAGCATTCTTATACACCAGTAACAGACAAACACAGAGCCAAATCATGAATGAACTTCCATTCACAATTGCTTCGAAGAGAATAAAATACCTAGGAATCTAACTTACAAGGGATGTAAAGGACCTTTTCAAGGAGAACTACAAACCACTGCTCAGTGAAATAAAAGAGGACACAAACAAATGGAAGAGCATATCATGCTCATGGATAGGAAGAATCAATATCATGAAAATGGCCATACTGCCCAAGGTAATTTATGGATTCAATGCCATCCCCATCAAGCTATAAATGAGTTTCTTCACAGAATTGGAAAAAACTGCTTTAAAGTTCATATGGAACCAAAAAAGAGCCTGCATTTCCAAGACAATCCTAAGTCAAAAGAACAAAGCTGGAGGCATCATGCTACCTGACTTCAAACTATACTACAAGACTACAGTAAACAAAACAGCATGGTATTGATACCAAAACAGAGATATAGACCAATGGAACAGAACAGAGTCCTCAGAAATAATACCACACATCTACAGCCATCTGACCTTTGACAAACCTAAGAAAAACAAGAAATGGGGGAAGGATTCCTTATTTAATAAATGGTGCTGGGAAAATTGGCTAACCATAAGTAGAATGCTGAAACTGGATCCTTTCCTTACTCCTTATATGAAAATTAATTCAAGATGGATTAGAGACTTAAATATTAGACTTAATACCATAAAAACCCTAGAAGAAAACCCAGGTAATACTATTCAGGACATAGGCATGGGCAAGGACTTCATGTCTAAAACACCAAAAGCAATGGCAACAAAAGCCAAAATTGACAAATGGGATCTAATTAAACTAAAGAGCTTCTGTACAGCAGAAGAAACTACCATCAGAGTGAACAGGCAACCTACAGAATGGGAGAAAATTTTTGCAATCTACTCATCTGACAAAGGGCTAATTTCCAGAATCTACAAAGAACTCAAACAAATATACAAGAAAAAAACAAACAACCCCATCAAAAAGTGGGCAAAGGATATGAACAGACATTTCTCAAAAGAAGACATTCATACAGCCCACAGACACATGAAAAAATGCTCATCATTACTGGCCGTCAGAGAAATGCAAATCAAAACCACAATGAGATACCATCTCACACCAGTTAGAATGGCAATCATTAAAAAGTCAGGAAACAACAGGTGCTGGAGAGGATGTGGAGAAATAGGAACACTTTTACACTGTTAGTGGGATTGTACACTAGTTCAACCATTATGGAAAATAGTATGGTGATTCCTCAAGGATCTAGAACTAGAAGTACCATATGACCCAGCCATCCCATTACTGGGTATATACCCAAAGGATTATAAATCATGCTGCTATAAAGACACATGCACACGTATGTTTATTGCGACACTATTCACAATAGCAAAGACTTGGAATCAACCCAAATGTCCATCAGTGACAGACTGGATTAAGAAAATGTGGCACATATACACCATGGAATACTATGCGGCCATAAAAAAGGATGAGTTTGTGTCCTTTGTAGGGACATGGATGCAGCTGGAAACCATCATTCTCAGCAAACTATCGCAAGAACAGAAAACCAAACACTGCATGTTCTCACTCATAGGTGGGAACCGAACAATGAGATCACTTGGACTCGGGAAGGGGAACATCACACACCGGGGCCTATCATGGGGAGGGGGGAGGGGGAGGGATTGCATTGGGAGTTATACCTGATGTAAATGACGAGTTGATGGGTTCTGACGAGTTGATGGGTGCAGCACACCAACATGGCACAAGTATACATATGTAACAAACCTGCACGTTATGCACATGTACCCTAGAACTTAAAGTATAATAATAATAAAAATAACTAAATAAAAAAACTTTATTTCTACATTTCAAAGCAACAAATAATTAGAAAATTATATTTTAAAACACTATATTTTAAAACATTTTTCAATAATTCCAAACTAATTCATAGAAAGAAATGTAATGAAAAATGTAAAGAACTTTTACCACCCTATAAAAATTTATATTTTAAAAATATAGTAATTAAGATGAGGTAATATTAGTGCAAGAATATTAAAATATTGTATATCTACTTATATATATACACAATTAAGATTGGATAGTTATATAGAAAAATAATTTATCTTATCTCATACTTGACATCACATACACAATTCAAATCCATGTAAAATGCAGATATGTGAAAATTATAATAAAATGTCCTGAAGAGTCCTCTAGGAAGATATATTCATAACTCTGATGTTATGCAAATATTTTTTAAACCAGACATCCAAAGCAATAACCATATAAGAAAATATTGGTAAATAGTTCTTCAATAAATATAATAATTCCTCTTTAACGAAAAACACTAGAAATAAAGTGAACAGGCAAACCTCTATGTAAGAGAAATTATTTTCATAAAAGGTGTCTGAAAGAGAATGGTCATATCCAGTTTACCTAAATAGCTTCTACAAATCAATAATAAAAAGACAGACATCCGACCATAAAAAAATACGCAGAAGTCTAATAGTGCTCTTAAGAGAATATCAAAATTGCAAGAAACATATGAAAAATTGCTCAGATCACCAGGAAAATACAAATTAAAGCCAGAATGAGGCCTGGCAGGGTGACTCATACCTGTAATCTCAGCACTTTGGGAGGCCAAGGCTGGCAGATCACTTGAGGTCGGAAGTTTGAGACCAGCCTGGCCAACATGGTGAATCCCTGTCTCTGCTAAAAAATACAAAAATTAACCGGTTGTGGTGGTGCATGTCTGTAGTCCCAGCTGCTCAGGAGGCTGAGGCAGGAGAATCTCTTGAACTCGGTAGGCAGAGATTGTAGTGAGCCTAGATAGCGCCACTGCACTCCAGCCTGGGCAACAGAGCGAGACACTGTCTCAAAAGAAAAAGAAAAAAATAATAATAAGCTTCGATGAAAAGATATGCTACACATTTAAGTATTGCTACAATGTATTTTCTCCTCCTCCTCCTCCTCCTCCTTCTTCTTCTTCTTCTTCATAATAATAATAATAACAAATATCGATGAGGTGGAAGTGCAATCAGAATATTCTTGAATCACTGTAGGAACACAAATTGTACAATTGCTTTGGAAACAATTTTATCATATACATATCCTATACTCTCAAGTACATATCCAACAGAAATTTGTACACACGTGTCCAAAATATGTGGAAAATAGTATATCAACCTTATTTCTAATAGCCTCAAACTCTAAAAATATAAATATATATTGCTTATTTTTATACTACCTTAATAACATGGTGACTCCCTCAAACTAATATTGACTGAAGTAAGAATATATGCTGCATGATGTTATGTATATACAGTTCAAAAATTGATAAAATTATGTTGTTAAAAATCAAAGGTAGTTACTTTGTTGGGACAGTCACTGATTCAGATATTATCCTTGAGACTGGAAGTGATCTATTTCATGATCTGGATGATGTTTAAACAGACATGTTTGCTTTGTAAATATTCATCAAGGTGTACAAGTAAAATTTGGCACTGTTTATATCATATATGTGTCACTCTTCAATATTAAATTTACTTTATTAAAAAAGTGGAAATAATGTGTTCAAATATCAATTCAGAGATGCACAACTGAAGAAATGCTTTTATCTATATTTTCTCTTCTTCAAAATCTGGGCCTCAAATAGCATATATTTTCTGTTTTTTTCTTTGGTGCGTTGGGAATGTCACCACTGCCATGTTATCATGCCACACTAGCCTGTTAGAGGAAGAGAAACTAAATGGAAGAGAAATGAGGCACTTTGGGTGACAGTAACTATTTCTCAACATACTGCAAGCAAGAGTGACAAAAAATCCATGCCCTAGTGAGTGTATTATCTGTAGTATCTGCTTCTTCCTTTGTCTTTATTCTGGATTACTTAAATCGTTGGAACTATACCCATTGTCATTTAAATATATAAACTAATTATGATGTATGCATAAAATGGAATATGCTCAACAATAAAATGTAATGAACTACTGATACATGTCTAACCATGGCTGAATCTTGAAAAAAAATATGAGAAGTGAAAGAAATGATCAAAAAAGTGCGACACTATAAGATATCATTTATACAGAATTCTAGAAAATGGAAAGTAATTGATAGAAATAGGGCAAGTCAGTGTTTAGAGGAAGAAGTGGCAGGAAGGAAGGAGGAGAGGCACAAGAAAACATTTGAGAGTAATGGGTATGTTCATTATTCTTATCGTGGTGATGTTCTATGTGTACATTCATGTCAAGATTTATCAAACTTTATGTGCAGTACATTATATGTTAATTATTCCTCAACAGAGTGGCTTAAAACACAGAAAAATATACAAATGAGTGGGAATATTTGGCATGGAGAAAACTTTACTATTTTTCAAACCATTATTTCCATACTCCTTAAGAATTCATGGAATGTATTCACCTTTATTCGTTGCCATCCATGAAACACTGAGAGATGTGTATTATTATTTCTTACTTTATAGGTAGAGAAATATATTCAGACAGATTAAGCAACTTAATGAGAGTCACCCAGCTATTATTATCACATCTGTAACTAGAATGTATTAATTTCTATCCATAACCCATTTTCTGAGTGCTTACCCTATGACAAGCTTTATTTTTGAAACCAGAAATAATGAAAAGACCAAAGTGGACCTTCTTTATGATGAGCCTTCCTTTCTTATGATTGTGGAATAATTGCTGTTTGAGGGAAACAAGGACAAATTGTACAAACCAGGACAGGGCTGTCACCCCCATTTTCAAAAGACAGCCACAGGCACCAATATTTGGCTTAAATGAACTGGGACTAAAGGGATTTGGTATTATTTCTTTCAGCGTTAATTCTCCTGGACAGTTCCTAGCCTCCTACACTATTTAAGTTCTCAACCGGCTGGACCTCTTTGGCAGAGTTAGAATATTCTTAAAGGACTTCTTTTACAATCAGAGGTGGTTGTAGAAAGTATTTTTTTCTTTCTTTGTCTAAGTTTATCTCTGTTTTTCCCTTAATTCCTTTTCCTTCTCTTTTATGAACTCAAAAAATTCCCATTTGAAATCAGATTTTAGAGTCCAGCATCTAGATAGGAGTCAGGTGGCCAGTAGACAGCCCATTGCCCATCATTGATTTATACTGACTACACAGCAGTTATGTATTAGTCCATTTTAACAGAATTGTCTGGTTAATTTGGTTTTATATGTTTAGGGAATTGTTTGAGTCAATTTGTTATTTTTGTATGACTGATAAATTAATCTACTAATATTTATTTAGTGCCTGGCAAGCATCATCAAGACAGAACCCTGACCTTTACTCAATTTTAAATGCATTTACACACAGTGTTTTCATGGCATTATCAGGATTTAAAAGAAGAAATTAACTAAAGTAAATATGTTTACATATATGAGAAAAGACATCTAAATAGAAACCAAAAGGCAAATTATATATATATATGTTTATATATATTTCTATGTTTTTATATATATATTTGCAGATGGGTTTGACTAACAAGTAACTTCTGTGTAGTCAATTCTTAAACTACCATTTTGCAGGAGCTAGTTTCCATTAGTGCAAATTTAACTAGAAATTTTCTTTATATATCCTTACATTATTAAGGACTTCCACATTAGTGAACAGACAAGAAATTTTACCGGAGAATCTTGAAATCTATTTTGAATTTCTTTATTTTTTTATTTCGAAGAAAGAATCGTTTGCAAATTGAATAATAAATATGGAATAGTTGAAACAGACAAGAAAAATGCCAAGACAGAGTTTATAAAGACAATTTAAAAAGAAAAATACCATATAAGAAAGATGCAAAATGTAAATGAGAGAAGAGCTTAAATGAGAAGAGAAAGAAATGGGAACTCACTTGTGTAGATGCTGCACCATTAATTCAGGGTATCACTGGGGAAATAACTTTAATGACCACTGCCTATATTACTTTTATTTGGGTGCTTTCTTTGTGCTGTGACATTTCTAGGCTGCAAGATTTTTGAAAGTTGTATTTTCAAGCCTCACAAGATTCATAAAGCAAACATATGTATCCCCAAGTGAAGACATTTCTGAAGCATCTGTTGCTAAATTTTCTTAGTTTAATTTTTGTTTTTCTTGTAGAAAATTACATTGTAGATATCTCTATTCCAACTGAAGTTATGGTTAAAAAGCTATTAAAATTGAAATCAAATGATGAAGAATTTACTTTTTAAACAGAGTAATTAGTAATGTGGTAAATCTATAGTATCGTATTGATGGAAATATATACCTAGAGAATTTAATGCAGCTTGTAAAATGGCTAAGTAGTGATGATATTGGGAAAAGTTTAAATCATGCACTGTCTTGAAACAGATGTATGGTGAGAAGAAGTACATTTTTACCCTTTATGCAAGTAATTACTTACCCCCATATTAGGAAAAATGTGCAACAATTCATCAAGTAATTTGAGTGGTCTATTGGAAAATTACACTATTTCGTAAATGCCAAAGGTATCCAAAGTGAACTTCTTAAGCTGTAATGAACATACTTGGAAAATGAGATCTAATATTGTTTGCCTATTTTGCAATATGAAAAAAATACAGAAGAATAACTGCTCAGCTAAGGGTAACAATCCAGATGTGAAGCCATTTTGGTAGCAAAAGGAAATTAATAAGCTTGGGGACACTAGACAATCATAAATTTTTGAAAGCAATTAACAATATATAAAGGATAATCCCAAACTGAGAGTTTCATTCCTGAAAATAGGTTAAACTGATCAGGTAAGAAGGTAAAACTACAGAAACATTGCCTATGATTAATGTGAGATATTTCAAGAAGGGTATTGAAATCATCCATACAAGTAAATTATTTAAAAATAAGGATAGGTTTACAAGTGAATTATTTTTGAAAAGATAAAACTCTTAAACATAAGAAGATAAGTACATTTTATGCAAATACCTGGAACTGGGATTTAAAGAAATGAGAGGGTTCAGAAACACAGAAAGGGACCTAGTTAAATAAATATATACCCACAGTGTTACTAAGCCATTAATATACTTCAGTATAATTAAATCAATTTAAACACTGCATATATGATATTATTTAAAACATATTAGCACTTCTGCTAAATATCATTTTTCATAAAAGGTTTCTTTGAAATAACTAATACAGTAAGGTGTTATTAGCATAGTACAGTGTGTAATAATGAAGCAGAAAACTAACTTATTGTTCTTAGCTACATTAAATACACTGGGATTTCTTATAAAATCTGAAATTCAAACAGTGATTTTTGAAGAAGAACATCTTTTTAAAAATTTCTCACAAAATACCAGTTATATCAAATCAGGTTATTACCAACTTTCTTTCTTTAATTATTCTTACAATCCTATAGCCCCAAGTGTGCATGTTTACCATTATGAATAGGACTGAAATAGAAAAGTGAAGATGACATTGCTAATTGTAGCAAGAAGTTTACAATGAACAGGTGGTCACCAGGCTGAAATATTTAAATGGCAAAATCCATATAGTAACATTTCCTCAATCACTGGAATTCAACTCAAATGAGTTAAAATAATGTTAGCAAAAGATAGAGTGTTTCATGAAGACTGCCAAAGGAATGAGTCTACTATTTCTGGAAAGTCAAGCCATTGAGATAATATAAGTAGGCCATTTGATGTTATATAGTATGTCCTACTTCCAACAAAACAATGCAAGTTTCTCTTTAACTTCTTAAAAGGTACATCTGTTTGTTTGCCTTTTTTCTTTTTTTATTTTGGTAAAAACCATCTAACATTAAATTTGCCATCTTAGCTATTTTAATGTGTACAGTTCAGTAGTGTTAAGCATATTCACATATCTCCAGAACTTTTTACACTTTGCAAAACTGAAACTCTATATCCATTTAACAACACCCCATTTTCTCCTCACCCTATCCCCTGCTAACAACCATTTTACTTTCTATTTCTCTGAAATTGTCTACTTTATATATCTCATGTAAGTGGAATCATACAGTAGTTGTTATTTTGCAACAGGCTAGTTTCACTTAGTATAATGTCTTCATACACTATATAAAAGTTCATCCATGTTATAGCATGTAACAGAGTTTCCTTCTTTTTTAAGGTTGAATTATATTCCATTGTGTATGTGTGTGCATGTATGCATGTATGTAGCCTATTAAACGGTGTTTTTACCTCTCAATATAAATTCTACATTAATATGGATACTAATATGCTAACATCTCAAAATACAAGATGAACTTTTTTTGTCGGTATTATATTTAATTCAAATGCATTTTAAGATACTTTAAAATAATTTATATTATGTATAACTAAGCTACACAATTTATAATATTTTACAGAGCTGAAATCTTATAATAACAGTAGTCAAGATTCGTGGTCAAAACTTATAAAAGATTTTTTTTTCTTTTACTACATTTTGCATACTTGTTTCATTCCTCTCGAGCAAATCATTGTACTAAAGTGTTAAGAATATCCATCCTTGCCAAAAGAATTTGCAGTGTTTTATGAAATTTTATTAGAGGATTTATTTCTTTACTTCATTTATCCACAGTTTCTGTATCTTTAAAAAAAAAAAAAAATTTGTGCTGAGCAACTGTTCTGATTTCTTTACAAACATTTTTGGTACTGGGAATAAAACAAATGATTATATTTCACTTTACATTGGCCACAAAGATGCCTGTGGTCAGATTTGCAGCCCTCAAGCTAAATACCGTTGGAATACCATTCAATGTGTTAAGGTCCTTAACTTACCGTGGTTTGGTTTTTAATTTTCTTCTAACCTTACTTTTTCTTTCTCTCATTTTTATTTATTTACTTTGTAATTGATAGTTGGTACATAACCTTACTTAAGAATGAGGCAGAGGTAAAAATAAACATTATTGAATCAGCAAAGATACTTGAACTTGTATTTCAAAATGTAAAATAGAAACATCAAATTGTGGACCTTGTCTCTTCTGTGCAATCTAAGTATAATTTGAGTCAGAATGATTTCCTTTCCTTAGTAGTTACTTATTTACTTCTGTAATCTCTTGTTCTTTCTTCTTTCTCTGTTTAATTAAAGATGTACTACCTCTGCAGAAAAGAGTTTGCATTCATCACCTGTAGAATCAAGCTTATGTGTGTGATGCTTTAAATATGTTTATAACATGAAGATAACATCTATTCAAAACGTTCTTGACATTAAATGATTAAATTAAATGATGCTACATGCTTACCCAATTCTTATTACTGTTTTTCCTTCAGTCGAAATCTTTGGTAAACTTCAACCTTTCATTACTAGCTTAAAAAAGATAATAGTAAAGATGAATATATAGGATAATTAGTAATTATATATTTAAAGAATAAAAGTTTCTAAATTTTCCCCGTGCATTTTATGCCACACTGTATTGTCCCTTTTCTCTCAATCTTTTATTTTGATAAGTTTGTTCACATACCTTTTCAAGTTCTTGCATGAAAACAAACACCCACAATCAGCAAATAAATACAAATTATTCTAAAAATATCCACTGAAAAAGAAGATAATAACTCAGGTTGTTTTTAAAATTGTGCAAGCAATTTAGTGTTTATATTTAGAAATTTGGTAATTACCATCAGTCCTATTCATTACGTTTCAAAAGTAGAAGAAATAATAAGTCAAATTGCCACTTATTTATTCATATTCATAGAGAGAAAAATAATAACTTATTTGCTTAACAGATCCTGACCATTGTTGTAGGTCCATCTGTACCTGTAAACATGTGCAAAACTGTCTACTCACACCAGAAGACACCATCCACTTTTTTTTAAACTAAAAATTCAGTGACAAAATGGCCACATTTTTAACAATCATAAAATATTGCCTTCCTTTGCCAATATGGATGTATTACAGCAATATAAAATTTGAAAGCTATTCTGGTTATTGTTAAGGATTTTGAAAGGACTGGCCACACTCAAAGCGATGAATAGAGTGTTTTCTTTTTGCCAACTTTTATTTATTAATACGTTTAATTAAAATACACAGCAATCTTTGTACAGTGTCTGTTATGCATATGGAAATACCTATCAAACTGAGACATTTACCAAAAATATTAAAAACAGAAAGAACAACACAGAAGTAAACTATTTTGACTAGTATATTAATAACAATAGCGCCAATCTGATGGATTGAGAGCCTCCCCCTGAAAACATGCATCTTTTAAATACCAGTTTCATGGTTTCAAAATACAGAGACAGACATATTCTGACTGTATACATGGAACTATCAAACATTCCTCTTTGAAACCATCTCATCTATCAAAGGGTTTGGGCTGCTGAGGCTGGCTGCCATCTTTGATCGAGAGAAGAGCTGCACAAAATGTTTACTTTGACAGTTGTTGTACTGTGTTGTGAACAGAAGTTGTGAAGGAGATTTGGGATATGCCTCAAGCTTGACACCTGCCTGAGGAAGAAGAGTGGGAAGTTTCTCTCGGATAAACTCATAGGAAGATGGGGGGTAATGCAACATTTTAGCCAATAAAATCATTGCAGGTGCTATCCCCAAGAGAGAAAGGTCCACTTTCAACATAGAGTTTCTCATTTTCAGTCCAAGTATTTTATAAGCTTGAGATTAAGAGAGATAAATGCTTACTTTGGTCAAAAAATAAAAATTCAAATTACAAAAGCAGACCAGGGACCACAGTCCTGACTTCTGTATACTCAGTGTGGGTTTGTAAATTCCTTTAAAATCTCCCCTTCACTAGTTTCTCTGATATTCCTAGGTATCAGAAATAGAAAGATTACTGGCATACTTTAAGACATGGTTGTCCTATAATGATGAAGAAGTGTTTATGTGTGTTTGACTGGATACATTCTTCACTTTGTTACCATATGTGCAACATGGTCAGATGGTTAATGAGTTTTCAGGGCTGAAATGCATCTGGTCCAACTTTAAACTTATGGTTTATAATACTTCACTGGAAAGCATGTAATTAATCTTTCAGAGGATAATCTACCATAACTCCTAAACTAATTAAGAATAGATATTCTTTTTCAACAGGATTTGAAAATTAAGCTGTATACAGGTTAAGAAAAAAATAAAAAGTCTCTACATTGATAGAAGAGTAATAACATCTAAGATAAAATTGGCCCTTCACTTCCTACTCCTCTGCTTATCCTGCTGATAGAAATATGCCCCTGCATTGAATGTACGTTTTCAGATAGCTTTCCCTTAAGGAAAAGGTCAATCTCTTATACATCTTTGAATCCTGAGCATCTGGTAAGGAGTAAAAGCATAGAAGGTGTTTACTGATCAAAATATAGGAGTTAATTCAGAGAAACCCCACCTTGCAATCCACGAATTTACACAAGTATGTGGGAAAATATATACACAAACATATTTATTGACACATATACAAATATATATATACACACACACATACACATATGTTATAAATGAATAAACTGAGGCCCAGAATTTTAAAAAAATATATAAATCAGACTGATGTTTATGTTTCAGTTGTGATTCAAACAAAGAGAACCCGATGCTTTCAAGTTCTTAGCGCTATGCTTGATGAGCCACAAAATAGTTCTTCAGGTTGTAACCAAATTTCCGTAATCATTGTCATCTTCCTAACTATAGTGGTTTTAAAATTGATCATAATTATAAATATTATAAATAATTCATTTATAATAAATTATAAATTATAATTCATTTTCTAGTAAAATTTCTGTAAATTGTATTAGAGAATAAATAATATATACCTTTTCTTTCTTGCTCAAAAATGTAAAAATTTTGTAAAGCATAATAAGTTACACTACCAACAGCATTGTAAATGTTGCCGCTTTCTTGATATCTTTGCCAGCATTAGATATTAAGAGGCTTTTTCCTTTGAAATTTTGCTAGTGATAAAAATGTAATTGTTTTAATTTACATATTTGAGCTTGGAAATTTTTCATGTTTACTTACTGGTGGCATTTTGGCTTTAATTTTATATTCATGCTCTTTGAAAATGTATCTATTTATGTTTCAGTGTATTTCACATCAATTTGTGTACCTAAGTAATTAACAATGACACTGGATCGTTATTATGCTGGATGTGAATTTGTCCTAGTATTTTGTTCATTCTATTATTTAATGTATGTCCTGTAAAATTATGTGTTTTCCAATTAACTTACCTTTTCCTCAAATAATTATATTTTGTTTAAGCTCAAGATATTTTTTACTCTAGAAATTTGATAAGGATTCCTTGATAATTTTTCTATTTGAATTACTTTTCTATATTTAATCTAGCAGAAACATATTTCAGTTTGTTGGATAAAATGACCTTTCTTTATTTTAAAATAGATCTACAATAAAAAGTTTATTAATTCATTTATTAATTCATTCATACATGCATTCATTAATTCAACAAATAATAATTTAAAACCCACTTTATTTCAGCCATCGTGCATATTTTCCAAGAGAGAAATATTGTTAAGATAGAAACTCTCTTGAGGACTTCAGAGTTTGTAGACTTATATCAGTGCAGTCTTCCTGAGTGACCATTTTATAATAAATGAGTGAATAATTATGGCATATATAAAAAAATAAAAACATCATTTAAATAATTTAATATCTATTATAGGTTTAGACTCAACTGAAAGAAATCAGGAAATTAAAAATCTATATCGTAGCTCACTAGCCCCCAGTTACTTAGGTGTTATAAGTCTAAACTGTCTGCCATTTTACTAAATTAAAAAAAAAAAAGTTAAAATATATATAGTGTATTATTATTATTACTATTATTATTATAATCATAATTACTAACCTAGATCTCTATATAGCCTTAATAGCCTCTGGGTCCCCATAATAATAGCTTTTAATCATCCAGCAAATAAAGAGAAGGCTTAAAGCAAAAAGTGGCAATAAACTTCCCTGTCTCAGTGCAGTGTCAAAGCTAGTGAAGGAGAGGTTTCAAATGGTGAATGTGGTGAACCCATACTGGGTTGCATCAAAAACTTTTGGTAACTCTTGGCTCTTAATGTAATACAAAAAAAGTTCTTTATTTGAAAAGTTAGTTTTAATTCACCTCTCACTTTCTACTTTTGAGGACTTCTACCTTGCATGTAGTAACTTCTCAACAAATGATTATGAGAATCAAGTAATTTTACTGGAATAGTGTAAACATTCTCAAGGTTTTTGGTCAAAATTAATAGGGTAAGGCACTAAAAGAGAAAAGTTGAGTCAGCTTCCAAGAAATTAAGTAACTGTGCAAAGAAAAATATATTCATTCTTTATTTTGAAGATTCTGCTGTTAAATTCAGAGTATTAAAGGGCATAGCAAGGGTTTCTGGTGAGGAAAAAACCAATAACATGGAGTTATTTGTGGCCAAGAGAGACTGCCTAAATTATTGCTCTCAGTTTTGCTGGTCTTTTGTTTACATTGCGTTGGATAAACTCTGGTCAATGTGCTCAACCTTCTCAGGCTTCTTAGGCTCATCTTTCGTGTGCTATATCAAATGAAGACTTTCATAATATAGAGGAGTCACACAGATCTTTCTCCTCCCAGATTTAATGGGGTATTAATATGGTTTGACTGTGTCACCATCCAAATCTCATCTTGAATTGTAACTCCCACAATTCTCATGTGTCGTGGGAGGAGCCTGGTGGGAGGTAATTCAATCATGGTGGTTGGTCTTTCCTATGCTGTTCTTGTGATAGTCATTATGTCTCATGAGAGCTGATAGTTTTAAAAATGTGAGTTTCCCTGCACAAGCTCTCTTCTCTTGTCTGCCACCATGTGAGATGTGCCTTTCAACTTCTGCCATGATTGTGAGGTCTCTCCAGGCACATGGAACTGTAAGTCCAACAAACTTCTTTCTTTTGTAAATTGCCCAGTCTCTGGTATGTCTTAATCAGCAGTGTGAAAACAGATTAATACAGGTATAATTAGAAAATAAAGGTGGTAAATTATGTTTTGATATATGTATGTACTATAAAAGGGTTACAATAATCAAGTTTATTAACATACCAATCACCTCATACATTCCCATTTTTTCTGTACTCGATCAAGAATTCTTAAATGGGACATGTAATCAAATCACAATTCATAAAAGAAAGATAAGATCTATTAAATGTCATTAATGTAACAATTGCTCTTCAAAGCACCATTTAATTTTTTAAATGAGCACTTTGGGAGGCTAAGGTGGGCACACCATTTGAGCCTAGGAGTTCAAGACCAACCTAAGCAACATAATAAAACCTCATCTCTACAAAAAATACACAAAATAAAATAAAATAGCTAGGTGGGGTGGTGCATGACAGTGGTCTCAGCTACCTAGGAGGCTGTGGTGGGAGGACCACCTGAGCCTGGGAGGTCAGTGCTGCAGTGAGCTGTGATCATGTCACTGCATTCTTGCCTGAGCAACAGAGTGACACCCTATCTCAAAAAAAAAAAAAAAAAAAAAAAAAAACCTATAAAATATAAATAATTTTTAACTAATGTTTAATGAGAGGTACCTACTATGATATCATACAGCATAGTTTCACTGCTAGCATTTCTCATGTATATATGAGAAAAATGTTTATATATATATATATATATATACACACACACACACAAAGAATTTGTTAATGAATAATAACAATTTATAAAATGATTTATAAAAACAAAACATAATAATATAATTCAATAAACATTAGACATGTATTTTAACAGAAAATCCACACAAGTAAGTCTATGAACATTTAATAAACTCTATATACTGATCGAATGGGAGAATAAAAATTAACACCATAATGTGGTAATGCTATGTACCCTCTAGAATAACTAAATTAAAAAAGATTGACAATATCTGGCCCTTAACAGTAAAAGTCTTTCTCTACATACTAATCGAATTGGAGAATACAAATTAATACCATAATGTGGTAATACTATGTGCTCTCTAGAATAACTAAATTAAAAAAGATTGACAATATCTGGCCCTTAACAGTAAAAGTCTTTCTACCCCTGCTCTTGACTATTTCTTATGCACTAGACTCTTTTATATGATATAATTTTTATTTCTAATTTTTTAGACACATTTTCTTTTATTTTAATGTTCTGTTGGTTTATAATATGTCTAAATCAATCTATTGTTTGAGCATTTATTTAAAAAAGAACATATTATCTCTATTTGCTTTAAATGTGGGATTGGTATCATCATAACTTTTCTTCTGTTTCCTTGGGTTTTTCCTTTATGAGATTTGTCACTTATTTGCATTTGTGGCTTTTGTTCCCTCTCTCTCTTTTTTTTCTCCTTTCTTATCCTTTTTGTTATTTCTCTCTTATTATTACTCATGTTTGAATTTGGGGTCGTTGGTGGTATACTTATCAGGAAATGCTAAATGATATAGTAATAATTAATGCCCAAATTACAGTTATTATATATAACACATAGTTCAGTTTTATCTTGTTACCCTCCTCACTTTAGGATCAAAGTATTCATAACAGTTACTATATGGAATATTAACTGGCACTGAGACAGGGAAAAAGGAATCTCTATAATCTCTGGGACAGTGAATTTATCTCTCATAACTTATGCTCATCACTCATTGACCAGAATATGTCACATGGCTCCCAAGTACTGTAGGGAGTTAAGAAGTGCAATTCTAGCCTGTGCCTGCAGTATTTGGAGAGCAACATTAACGACTAATACAAATCAAGTTTGGTTGGGGGTCAGCTAGGTTATACAATCTCCAATTTTAATATAAGTTTTTTTTCTTATTACTTACTCATGGATTCTACTACTTCTTTCAATCAAAAGTGTATTTCCCTTCAACTTTTGGCCTCAGTATGTGGGTAGGATTTGTAGAAATATTATTTAAGTCACTGGTAATTTGCATATTGGTCTACTATCACACATATACTCCTCCCCACGATCTTCCATGTCTGTTAGTACCCTCATTCTTCCTAGATATGTTTCTTAAGTCATAGTAATGGCACATTAGCATGATTTATTCTCCAAAAACTTCTATGCTGATGCTGTGTGGTGTCACCCTGTACCTCTACAAATAGTCAAGCCTCTGTTTCTAAAGATGCTAAAGAAAAAGTCAATAGGATAGACTTCTGTGATAGCATTTCTGTTTTGAGAGCTCAATTTTCTGGTTAAGTCTCAGAAGATATGCACAATTTTCAACATTCACTACCATTTTAATCCATATTTAATTGTATCTGGCAGGAGCATAACAATCTTTTGGTTTGGTTTGAGGATGTTTTTATTCTTTCTTTTTTTGTTTCTTTTTTTTAATGTCAAGGCAAAAAAAAAAAAAAAAAGGAGGGGGGGAAGTTTAGAGAAAGGGAAAAAAGAGAGTAGAACTTTTATTATTCTATACTTCAAGAAAAGTTCCTCTGATCGCTCCCCTAATTCTTTAATGGAACTATATTTCTGACTGTTCACAAACTCAAGACACTAAAGGATTTTGTTGCTCTTTTTTCAACTTATGTCTCTCCTTTATCCCCTGGGTTGTGTGAGTACTTGCTTCAAAATATTGATCCTTCATCCTGTCCTTTGTTTTCCCACTTCAGGTCTTTATTTTTCTTACCTCTACTCTTAAACTTCGCTTCTGTCTCTTTATTCATTCCCATTCCAGTTCATTCCAAGTACTATGAACAAATAAATTTTCTTCAGACAATGGCCCCTAAGACAAATACTACTTATTGTCTAACACAAAGTTAGTGTTATTCTTTTCACTTAGAACAAAGGCACAAGATCTTACTTAGTTGAAACATACACTCTACAAATATAAAAGCAAACTGAGCCTAAATCTTAAACCTTAAATGTTTTGCTAAGAAATTCAGGCTTCAGAGAGCATAAAACATACACACACAGAATATTCTCTATTGACTGTAATCAGAAGCAAACTCTATCAGCTGATAGCTCTGATTCTCTGATTTATTTATACTGTTTTGAAATATGCTTTAATGCCTATTTTGTGTCTCTGTAAAGTCAAACACTATGTCTTCTCATATCAATATCATAACAACATCTACTTCAGATACATTAATCAATTAATAAAAATAGAAAAATATAATACTGATATATTAAACTCATATTGCTTTTCCAAATTGTACTAGAAAATACAGATCATTTGCTTTTTATAAAGAATATGTTTTGTTTGATGTTTTATTATTCCCTTATTCTTTTAATCTACAATGTATCTTAGAAAATACTTTAAGTTCTCCAATAATTATTGATGAATTGTGCTCAAATTTGTTACTCATCCTTCTCTAGCCCTCTTGGTTTTCTTTATGTATCAAACCTACATGCTGTCCTTCATGGCAAGGAAAATTTCTGCAAAGTTTTTTTAAATTTTTCTTAAAAATTCCTAACATAGAGCCATAGAATATTATAGCTACAAAGCCTGAGTTTATTAGCAGTAAAAATTAATTTTATTGCCTATAAGTAGAGGTATCAGTTTGTTCTTTTAAATTATTATTATATCACACATATAGTAAAACTACAATTTGTCCAGCAGTGTGCACATTTTTTAATTAAATTTAATTCAGTATAGAACCATCTAATATATCCTTTTAATAATTTAAACTAAAACAATTATCTGTAAGAAAACTTTTTTATTCTGTTTTTATGGTCAAAATGAGATGGCTACATTTTTTTTAAATCATGTTTCCTCATCCCTGTTTTTGTTAAGGATTATAACAAATTCTTGATTTGTAAGGATATTTCATAATTTATGACTTTAAAAATCTGTGTTGCCATAGCTTTTCCACCATTAACAGAGGATTTTGTTACAAATAAATAGCATAGTAGATTTATTTTTCTCTTTTATTTAAACAAGCCACATATTGGGGATTTGTCTTAGAAATATGCCAGTTTACATCAGGATGATAACATTTTAATTAAGTTATTCATAGCTTGATCTATGACACTTTGATTTTCTCAAATTAGTGCTTTATGTTCCTATACAAATACAAAAATAATTGTAATAGAATGGCATGATTTTATGCATTTGACATTTAGAAAATAGTGATTGCCTGTTAGATGGCAGGCTAATTTTACTAAGTTTTTACTCAGCTGTGCCTGGTTGCCTATATGCAGTTACTGCGTCCATAATTTTTTTATCACAAACAACTGGTGGCAATATGCTGTTCGGAAAACAATTTTTCCCATTTTAAAAAGGTACACTGATGTATACATCATTAGCAAAATGGTGGAATAAGCGTTTTCTACTGTCATCTTCTCACAATGCATTGAATTTGAAAACCACCAATGGACAAGAGTATATTTGTGGGAATCTGGGAGTAGAGCAGAGATATTTCAGCATACCACTTGAGAAAAAATCTAAGAACAGGTGCATTAAAGAGGGTGAGAAGAATAGTTTCACTATATCTCCATCACCCTTCTCCCAAGGCAGCACAATTCTATGCCAAAAGAGAACCCCTTGGCATGTGATTCCTCCCATAGGGGAAAGAAGTGTGTAATGAGTGAGCATCCAGCTTCCCCAGTTCTGCAGGACACTACCCAAGAGGCCCGCCTTCTCAACCCACCTAGAATACTGAGGGTATGAGTACAGCTGAAAGGCTAAGAGAGGCTGAAAGAAAAGAAGTGAAGTAGGGATTTGTAGCAATCAGTGCTTAAAACTAAACAAAGGGCTGTACCCCTATAAACTGCTTTTCAGACTACATTAGGAGACCTGTCCACTCTTTGAGACCTCTCATCAGCAGACTCACACCAATTGGCACGTGGGCACCACCAATGCTCCATGCACCTCTTCCCTCCCCACGGCACACTCCCTGTGTGTGCCCCCTAGATGGGAAATATGAGCTTTTGAAGATGGCTTGTGAGTATGTTCAATTAGCCAGATTGACTCTGCAGAATTGAAAGAAGGCAGGCAAAATTGATCATTTCAGGGCACTGCCTTAGGGAAAACAAACTGGAAACTCTAGGCATCCAGCCTTCTTGTGGAGAGCAGGAGAAAGCATATGATCTTATCAGTTCTCCCCCAGCCCCACGAGGAAACAAAAAGGGTCAAGTGGACGCATCCATAGAAAATGTCTGAAAGACCTTCAGAATCCCTAGACTGCTGATGGGGGAAGTAATTTCTTGCCCAGAGCCAGTCAGTGAAGACTGGAAGAAGTGACTGCTTCTTCAAATGTGAAGATGGCAGGAGGAAGTGACTGCTTCTTCAAATGTGAAAATAGCAATCAATGCGGGACTTCAAAGAACTTTAAAAACCAAGGAAACATGGCATCAGTAAAGGAAAACAATAATTATCCAGTAATTGACCTAAAAGTAATGGAAATCTATAAAATATTTGACAAAAATGCAAAATAATTGTTTTAAGAAAGCTCAGTGAATTTCCTTAACAAGGAAGTGAACAAGAGAACACAGATAGATAGAAAGCAAAATTAAATTTTAAAAACTACATATACACATGAACAAATAGGAGATAAAAATCATTATAAAAGGAAAAACTGAAATTCTGGAGCTGAAGAATGCAATAAATAAAATAATAAAATGAAAAATGAAATCGAGAGCTTCAATGAGAGATTTGATTAAGCAGAAGAAGGAATCTGCTCCTTGAAGACAGGGCACTTAAAATTATTCAGTTAGAGGATGGGAAAAAAAAAAAAAATTAAAAAGAACTTGAAAAGCTTACAGGACTTGTACCAGCCACCATGAAGAGGAAGAGTGTAAAGATCCTGGAGGTCCCAGAAAGAGAAGAGAAAGAGAAAGGGAGAAAAAGTTTATATAAGAAAATAATGCTTGAGAATTTGCCAAATCCTGAGAGACAGACATCAAGGGTACTTGAGACTCAGATGGCAGATAGGAAGCAGGGCTAACTTCCAGCTTTCACTTGGAAGGACAGAACAGCGTTGTGAAGACAAATCATGAACTTTTGTTCCAAGAACTACCACAGGAGCATTCCAGGAAAACCAAAGAATTCAATGACCTTTGAAAGAAGTGGCTTGTGGCTGCAAACTCCATGAGACGGTCACTCTGAGTGCCCAAAACATGAGAAGAGTAAAACTCACCTCCAAATACAGATACACACTGGGGAACCTGAAAATCCAGATCATGGAAGAAGCATTTAAATTTCCTTAGAACTTAAAGGAATTTAGAGGTCCAAGCAAAATATAGAAGTAGAAGCAGCAGCAGGAATAGCCGTGTAGGCACTCCCAGTTCCCAGGGAAGCCGTCTCTGACTCTATCTCACAGTATAATTAGAGAAGGTCTATAGGGAGAAGGAAGCATCAGCTGAATTCTGTAATAATTTCAATGGCGTGTGAATTTTCCTGACCAGAATCGGGGGAAGGGGGGTGTGGGGTTGGGGGAGAGGGCAAACAGAAAGTGCAGATAGGAACAGAAGCCCTAGCTATGGGGAGGGGTGGAGCCTGAAAGCTTTGTAAGCCTCCTTTCTTTCTCAGCAGGGAAGTTTGTAGCCTGGGGAAAAATCTCAGCTCTTACTCACTGGTTACCTGTATATAAGCTCTGTGCTGTTAGTGGGGCACTGTGGAAGTGAGACTGGCCTTGCTGGCTGCATAGGAGCTGAGTGAGGCCTGTCCCTGCTGACTTGACTTTCTGCTACTTTCCTGGTGACCTTCACGACTCAGCGGAGGCAACCATAATCCCCCTGGGAACATTACTGCATTGCCCTGAGAACCACACCCCTATCCTCCACAGTGGACACAGAAAGCCCCACACAAAGAGAGTCTGAGCTCAGTTACACCTAACCTTGCCCCTACCTGATGGACTTTCTCTATCTGCCTTGATAACCAAAGACGAAAGTCATAATCTTTTGAGAGCTCTATGGTCCCACCCATCATCTGAGAAACCCAAATACTTATCCAGGCAATCTTAGGGCAAGCTTGTATCCCCACCATACTACTGCAGCTGATGCTCTTTTGAAAGCGCCACCTCCTGTCTAGAGGCCAACCAGCTCAAGTCATTGTAACAACTCATAAAAGAACAGCCCTGTTTCAAAAAAGAAGAAAACAACAGCTAATTCCACCTCTGATAACATCCTGGCTAACCAGAGGTCCTGAGTCTGTCTATGTGACAACTTCACTGACAACACAACCAGCATTTGAGGAAACCAGCACACTTAACAAAACTACAACCAAGGACCCACCCAGACTCACTCCCCTGTTACCTTTACTGGAGCAGGTGCTGGTATCCAAGCCTGAGAGACCTGAAAGTAGATCACATCACATTACTCTTTGCAGACACTCCCCAGTACTAGCCCAGAGTCCAGTATCTCCACTGGGTGGCTAGACTCAGAAGAGTGATAACATTCAGTGCAGGCTGGCTTTCAGCAAGCCCCATCCCTAGGGAAAGTGGGGGAGCACCACATATTAAGCTACTCAAGGAGGCACCAGAGAAAAGTAAAATCCAACTTAAAGAAACTTATAAAAAATACAGGATATGGACCAAAAAAATCTACAGAGAAATAGATAGCATAAATAAAAAACAATCAAAACCTCTGGAAATGAATGACACACTAAGAGAAATGCTAATTATACTGGAAAATTTCAACAATAGAATTGAACAAGTAGAAGAAAGAGTTTCAGAGCTCAAAGACAAATCTTTTGAGGTAACCCAATCTGAAAAGGACAAAGAAAACATTTAAAAAATGAACAAAGCCTCCAAGTAGTTTGGGATTACATCAAACAACCAAACCTAAAAAATAATTGATGTTCCCAAGGAAGAAGAGAAATACAAAAGTTTAGAAAACTTATTTGAGGCAACAATGGAGGAAAACTTCTCTGGCCTTGCTAGAGGTCTAGACATCCAAATACAAGAAGCTCAAAGAACACTCAGGAAATTCATTGCAAAAAGATCATCACATAGGCACATAGTCACCAGGTTATCTAAAATCAAGACAAAGAAAAGAACCTTAAGAGCAGTGAGGCAAAAGCATCAGGTAACCCAGAAAGAAAAACCTATCAAATTAATAGCAGATTTCTCAGCAGAAACCCTACAAGCTAGAAGGGATTAGGGTCTCCTATTTTTAGCCTCCTTGAATGAAATAATTATCAGCCAAGAATTTTGTATCCAGCAAAACTAACTTCATAAATTAAGAAAAAATAAAGTCTTTCAGTCCAACAAATGATGAGAGAATTTGCTACTACCAAGCCAGCTCTACAAGAACTACCAAAAAGAGTTCTAAATCTTGAAACAAAACCTTGAAATACACCAAAATAGAACTTCTTTAAAGCATAAATCTCACAGGGCCTATAAAACAATAGTGTGCGCACACACACACACACACATACAAGGGTATTCAGGCAGCAACCAGCACAATGAATAGAAGAGTATCTCACATCTCAATACCAACATTGAATGTAAGTGGCCTAAATGTTCCACTTAAAAGATACAGGATGACAGAATGGATAAGAATTCACCAACCCCAAGCACCTGCTGTCTTCAAGAAACTTAACTAACATATAAGGGCCAACATAAACTTAAGGTAAAGGGGTGGAAAAAGATATTCTATGCAAATGGACACCAAAAGTGAGCAGGAGTAGCTATTCTTGTATCAGACAAATCAGACTTTAAAGAAAAAGCAGTTAAAAAGACAAAGAAGGACATTATATAATTATAAAAGGATTAGTCTAACAAACAACAAATTCACAATCCTAAATAAATATGCAACTAACACTGGAGCTCCCAAATTTATAAAACAATTACTACTAGACTTAAGAGATGAGATAGATGGCAACACATTAATAGTGGAAGACTTCAACACTCCACTGACAGCACTAGACAAATCGTCAAGACAGAAAGTCAACAAAGAAAAAATAGACTTAAACTATACCCTAGAATAGATAGTCTTAACAGATATTTGTAGAACATTCTACTCAACAACTGCATTCTGTTCTTCAGCACATGGAACATTCTGCAAGACAGACCATATGATAGGCCACAGAGCAAGTCTTAATAAATTTAAGAAAATTAAAATTATATCAAGTATAATTTCAAACCACAGTGTAGTAAATTGGAAATCAACTCCAAAAGGAATCCTCATAACCATGTAAACACATGAAATTAAATAACCTGCTCCTGAATGATCACTAGGTCAACAATTAAATCAAGATGGGAATTTAAAAATTCTTTGAACTTATAGATAGCAGTGGCACAACCTATCAAAATCTCTTGGATACAGCAAAAGCAGTGCTAAGAGTTAAGTTCATAGCATTAAATGCCTACATAAAAAACTCTGAAAGAGCACAAATAGACAATCTAAAATCATACCTTACAGAACTGAAGAAACAAGAATAATACAAACCCAAACCCAGCAGAAGAAAATAAATAATGAAGATCAGAGCAGAACTAAATGAAATTGAAACAAACAAACAAAAATACAAAAGATAAATGAAACAAAAAGCTGGTTATTTGAAAAGGTAAACAAAATTGATAGTATGTTAGTGAGATTAACTTAGAAAAGAACAGAGAAGATCCAAATATGTTGAATTAGAAATGATACAGGAGATATCACAATCAATACCACAGAAATACAAAAGATCATTCAAGGTTACTATGAACACCTTTACCTGCACAAACAAGAAAACCTAGAGGAGATGGATAAATTCCTGGATATATACAACCCTGCTAGATTAAACAAGGAAGAAATAGAAACTCTGAATAGACCAATAACAAGCAGCAAGACTGAAATAGAAATAAAAAAAAAAAGTCAAAAAAACAAAACCAAAAAAATGTTTAGGACCAGATGGATTCACAGCTGAATTCTATCAGACATTCAGAGAAGAACTGGTACCAATCCTACTGAAACAATTTCAAAGCATAGAGAAAGAGAATCCTCCCTAAGTCATGGGAAAGACAAATATCTTGGGGCCCCAAAAATCACTAAGCTAAAGGGAAAAATCAGGCTGGAAACTTCTTAGGGCAAACTTGCCTCCCATTCTATTCAGTCACTCCTCTTCTCACTGAGAGAAATGGTTATATGATTGCCTCCTTTGGAGAGGCCAATCAGAAACTCAAAAGAATGTAACCATTTGTCTCTTGTCTACCTGCAACCTGGAGGCCCCCTCCCTGCTTCAAATTGTCCTACCTTCCCAGACCAAACCAAGGTTTATCTTACATGTATTGATCAATCTCTCATGTCTTCCTAAAATGCATACACCAAACTGTGTTCTGACAACCTTGGGCACATGTCGTCAGGACCTCCTGAGTCTGTCATGGGCACATGTCCTCAACCTTGGCAAAATAAACTTTCTAAATTATCTGAACCCTGTTTCACATTTTCATGGTTCACAATTATATGAAGCCAGTCTCACCCTATTATCAAAACCAGGAAAGGATATAACAAAAAAAGAAAACTGCAGACCAATATCCCTGATAAACATAGATGCAAATATTCTCAAGAAAATACTAGCTAACCAAATCCAACAGCTTATCAAAAACATAATCAATCATGATCAAGTGGGTTCATACCAGGTATTCATGGTTTAACATACTCATCAATAAATGTGATACACTACATAAATATAATTAAAGACAAAAATCACATGATCATCTCTATAAACACAGAGAAAGCATCTGACAAAATCCAGCAACGATTTATGATTAAAACCCTCAGGAAAATTGGCATACAAAGGACAAACCTTAAGGTAACAGAAGCCACCTATGACAAACCCACAACCAACATTATACTGAATGGGGAAAAGTTGAAAGCATTCCCCCTGAGAACTGGGACAAGACCAGATGACCACTTTCACCACTTATCTTCAACATAGTACTGGAAGTCCTAGCCACAGCAATCACACAAGGGAAAAAAATGAAGGGCATCCAAGTTGGTAAACTGTTACTGTTCACCAGTGATATCACTGTATACCTAAAAAAACCCTAAAGATTCATCTAAAAATATCCTAGATTTAATCAGTAAGTTCAGTAAAATTTCAGGATATGAAATCAATGTACACAAATCAGTAGCACTGGTATACATCAACAGTGACCAAGCTGAGAATCAAATCAAGAACTTTACTCCTTTTACGATAACACCAAAAATAAAAAGCAAACAAATTTAGGAATATACCTAACCAAGGACATGAAAGAATCTATAAGGAAAACTACAAAACACCACTGAAAGAAATCATAGAAGTCACAAACAAATAGAAACACATCCAATATTCATGGATGGGTAGAATTAAACTGTGAAAACGACCATCCTGCCAAAAGCAATCTACAAATTCAATGTAATTTCCATCAAAATAACACCATCATTCTTCACAGAACTAAAAAGAACAATCCTAAAATTCATATGAAACCAAAAAAGAGCCCTCATAGCCAAAGCAAGGCTAAACAAAAAGAACAAATCTGTAGACATCACATTACCAAACTTCAAACTCTACTGTATGGCTATAGTCACCAGAACAGCATGATATTGGTATAAAAATAAACACATAGACTAATGGAACAGAATAGAGAACCCAAAAATAAAGTTAAGTACTTACAGCTAACTGATCTTTACAAAGCACACAAAAACATAAAGTGGGGATAGGACATCATATTCAACAAATGGTGCTGGGATAACTGGCAAGCCACACGTAGAGAATGAAACTGTATCCTCATCTCTCACCTTATACAAAAATCAACTCGAGATGGATCAAAGATTTAAAACTAAGACCTAAAGCCATAAAAATTCTAGAAGATAACATTGGAGAAAACCTTCTAGACACAGCCTTCATGACTAAGAACACAAAAGCAAATGCAACAAAAACAAAGATAAATAAATGGGAATTAATTGAACTAAAGAGGTTCCGCACAACAAAAGAAATAATCCACAAACTAAACAGACAACCCATAGAGTGGGAGAAAATCTTCACAAACTATGTGCTTGAAAAAGGACTAATATCCAGAACCTACAAGGAACTCAAATCAGCAAGAATAAAACAGATAATCTCATCAAAAAGTGGGCTAAGGACATGAATAGACAATTCTCAAAAGAAGATATACAAATGGACAACAAACACGAAAAATGCTCAACATCACTTATGATCAGGGAAATACAAATCAAAGCCACAGTATGATACTACCTTATTCCTACAAGAATGGCCATAATTTAAAAATCAAAAAATAAGAGATATTTGTGTGGGTGTGTTAAAAAGGTAACAATTTTACACTGCTGGTAGAAATGTAAACTAGTACAACCACTGTGGAAAACAGTATGGAAATTCCTTAAAGATCTGAAAGTAGATCTACCATTTGATCCAGCAATCTCACTACTGGATATCTACCCAGAACAAAAAGAAGTCACTGGACCAGATGTGGTGGCTCATGCCTGGTTGGCATGATCCAAGGTTGGCGGATCACCTGAGGTCAGGAATTAAAGACCAGCCCGGCCAGTGGTGAAATCCCACCTCTACTAAAAATACAAAATTAGCCAGGCATGGTGGTGCACACCTGTATTCCCAGCTACTTGGGAGGCTGAGGCAGGAAAATCACTGGAACCTGAGAGCAGGAGGTTGCAGTGAGCCAAGATTGCATCATTGCAATCCAGCTTGGGCGACAGAGTGAGACCCTGTCAAAAAAAAAAAAAAAGTCATTATATGAAAAAGACACTTGCACATACATGTTTATAGCAGCACAATTTGCAAATGCCAAAATATGGAACCAGCCCAAATGCCCATCAACCAGTGAGTGGATAAAGGAAATATGGTATATGTATTCTGTGGAATACTACTCAGCCATGTAAAGGAATGAAATAATGGCATTCAAAGCAATTAGGATGGAGTTGCAGACTATTATTCTAAGTAAATCAGTAATGGAAAACCAAACACATATTCTCAGTTATAAGTAGGAGCCAAGTTATGAAGATGGGAGTGGGTGAGGAATAAAAGACCACAAACTGGGTGAAGTGTACACTGCTTAGGTGATGTGTTTACCAAAATATCAGATATCACCACAAAAGAATATATCCATGTAACCAAACACCACCTGTTCCCCCAAATCCTATTAAAATAAAAAAGGGTACATCAGAATAAAAGGTCCCCAAACAGGTTCAATAAAAATAAAACTTCACTGAAACATATAATAAGCAAATTGTCAAAAATCAAAGAGAATTTTGAAAGTAGCAAGAGAAGAGACTTGTCACATACAAGAAAACTTTTATTAGACTATCAGCAAATGTATTGATCAAAAACCTTTAAGCTGAGGAGACAATGGGATGATGCATTCAAAGTGGTAAAAGAAAAGAGACTACAAACCAAGAATACTTTACCTGGCATATCTGTCATTTAGAAAGGAAGGAGACATAAAGACTTTCCCAGAAAACAAAAACTGACAGAGTTCATTACCACTAGACCTACCTCAAAGCAAATGCTAAAGGAGACTCTTTAAACTGAACCAAAATAATTCTAATTAGTGACCAAAAAAATGAAATTATAAAATTTACTGGAAAAGGTAAGTATGTAGTAAAATTCAGAATACCCTAATATCGGAATTGTGGTATATAAATCACTGTTCATTCTAGTATAAAAGTTAACAAACAAAAATATGTACCATAACTATGACTATCATAAATTAATAGATATACAATATTAAAAAAACACACACACACATTTTGATATCAAAATCATAAAATATTTGGGGTGTGTGTTTAAATGTTGAGTTTGGGTATGAGAACAAATGTAAGCTTCTGCAGCATTAACTAGATAGCTCCAGCTATACGATATTTCATGTAAGCCCCATAATAACCACCAGAAACCCACTTATGTACAAGAGAAAGAGGCAGAAACAAAAGCATACTACCACACAAAACTCATCAAATCACAAAGGGAAACAGCAATAGAGGAAAAAAGGAACAAAGAAGCCATTATGTAGTCAGAAAACAACTAACAGAACGATAATTGTGAGAATTGTTAGCTATCAATAATTAAATTTTCCAATCAAAAGATATAAGTGGCTAAATGAATTAAGAAAAAGAGGGGTCAGGCGCCGTGGCTCGTGCCTGTGATCCCAGCACTTTGGGAGGCTGAGGTGGGTGGATCATGAGGTCAGGATTTCAAGACCAACCTGACCAACATGGTGAAACCCCATCTCACTAAAAACACAAAAATTAGCCAGACGTGGTGGCGTGCACCTGTAATCACAGCTACTCAGGAGGCTGGGGCAGGAGAATTGCTTGAACCCAGGAGCTGAAGGTTGCAATGAGCTGAAATTGTGCCAGTTCACTCCAGCCTGGGTGACAGAATGAGACTTTGTTTCAAAAAAAAGATCCTCTGTCCAAGATGGCCGAATAGGAACAGCTCCAGTCTACGGCTCCCAGTGTGAGTGGAGGAGAAGATGGGTGATTTCTGCATTTCCAACTGAGGTAGAGGGTTCATCTCACTGGGACTTGTTGGACAGTGGGTACAGCCCACGGAGTGTGAGCCAAAGCAGGGCGAGGCATTGCCTCACCCAGGAAGTGCAAGGGGCCAGGGAATTCCCTTTCCTAGCCAAGGGAAACCACGATGGATGGTACTTGGAAAATTGGGACACTTCCACCCTAATACTGTGGGAATATTTTCCAATGGTCTTAGCAAATGGCATACCAGGAGATTATATCCTGTGCCTGGATCCATGGGTCCCACTCCCACAGAGCCTTGCTCACTGTTAGCACAGCATTCTAAGATCAAACTGCGAGGCAGCAGCGAGGCTGGGGGAAGGGTGTCCACCATTGCTGAGGTTTGACTAGGTAAACAAAGTGGTGGGAAGCTTGAACTGGGTGGAGCCCACTGCAGCTCAATGAGGCCTGCCTGCTTCTGTAGACTCCATCTCTGGGGGCAGGACACAGTTGAACAAAAGGCAGCAGAAACTTCTGCAAACTTAAACGTCCCTGTCTGACAGCTTTGAAGTGAGTAGTGGTTCTCCGAGCACAGAGTTTGAGATCTGAGAACACAGGCTGCTCCTCAAGTGGGTCCCTGACCACTGAGTAACCCAACTGGAAGACATCTTCCAGTAGGGTCCAACTGACACCTCATGCAGCCTGGTATCCCTCTGACACAAAGCTTTCAGAGGAAGAATCAGGCAGCAACCTTTGCTGTTCTGTAATATTTGCTGTTCTGCAGCCTCCACTGGTGATACCCAGGAAAACAGGGTCTGGAGTATACCTTAAGCAAACTCCAACAGACCTGCAGCTGAAGGTGCTGACTGTTAGAAGGAAAACTAACAAACAGAAAGGAATAGCATCAGCATCAACAAAGAAGACATCCACACCAAAACCCCATCTGTCGGTCACCATCATGAAAGACCAGAAGTAGATAAAACAACAAAGATAGGGAGAAACCAGGGGACTCCTCCAAAGTATTGCAGCTCCTCACCAGTAGTGGAACTAAGCAGGATGGAGAATGACTTTGACGAGTCGACAGAAGTAGGCTTCAGAAGATCAGTAATAACAAACTTCTCTGAGCTAAAGGAGAATGCTCAAACCTATCGCAAAGAAGCTAAAAACCTTAAAAAAAAGATTAGATGAATGGCTAACTAGAATAAACAGAGTAGAGGAGACCTTAAATGAGCTGGTGGAGCTGAAAACCATGGCACGAGAACTACGTGATGCATGCAGCACGGGAACTACGTTATGCATGCACAAGCTTCAGTAGCTGATTTGATCAAGTGGAAGAAAGGGTATCAGTGATTGAAGATCAGATTAATGAAATGAAGTGAGAAGAGAAGTTTAGAGGAAAAAGAATGAAAAGAAACAAAGCCTCCAAGAAATATGGGACTACGTGAAAAGAACAAATCTACGTTTGATTGGTGTACCTGAAAATGCTGGGGAAAATGGAACCAAGTTGGAAAACACTCTTCAGGATATTATCCAGGAAAACTTCCCCAGAGTAGCAAGGCAGGCCAACACTCAAACTCAGAAAATACAGAGAATGCCACAAAGACACTCCTCAAGAACAGCAACCCCAAAACTTATAATTGTCAGATTCACCAAACTGAAATGAAGGAAAAAATGCTAAGGGCAGCCAGACAGAAAGGTCAGGTTACCCACAAAAGGAAGCCCACCAGAATAACAGCGGGTCGCTCAGCAGAAACTCTACAAGCCAGAAGAGAGTGGGGGCCAATACTCAACATTCTTAAAGAAAAGAATTTTCAACTCAGAATTTCATATCCTGTCAAACTAAGCTTCATAAGTGAAGGAGAAATAAAATCCTTTACAGAAAAGCAAATGCTGAGAGATTTTGTCACCAACAGGCCTACCTTACAAGAGTTCCTGAAGGAAGCACTAAACATGGAAAGAAACAACCAGTACCACCCACAGCAAAAACAGGTCAAAGTGTAAAGACCATCAATGCTAGGAAGAAACTGCATCAACTAGTGAGAAAAATAACCAGCTAATATCATAATGACAGAATCAAATTCACACAAAACAATATTAACCTTAAATGTGAATGAGCTGAATGCCCCAATTAAAAGACACAGACTGGCAAATTGGATAAAGAGTCAAGACCCATCAGTGTGCTGTATTCAGGAGACCCATCTCACATGCAGAGATACATATAGGCTCAAAATAAAGGGATGGTGGAAGATCTACCAAGTAAATGGAAAACAAAAAAAAAGCAAGGTTGCAATCCTAGTCTCTGATAAAACAGACTTTAAACCAACAAAAATCAAAAGAGACAAAGAAGGTCATTGCATGATGGTAAAGGGATCAATGCACAAGAAGAGCTAACTATCCTAAATATATATACACACAATACAGGAGCACCCAGATTCAGAAAGCAAGTCCGGAGAGACCTACAAAGATACTTAGACTGCCACACAATAATAATGGGAGATTTTAATGCCCCACTGTCAATATTAGACAGATCAATGAGGCAAAAAGTTAACAAGGATATCCGGGACTTGAACTCAGCTCTGCACCAAGTGGAGTTAATAGACATCTACAGAACTCTCCACTCCAAATCAACAGAAGATACATTCTTCTCAGCACCACATCACACTTACTCCAAAATTGACCACACAGTTGGAAGTAAAGCACTCCTCAGCAAATGTAAAATAACAGAAATTATAACAAACTGTCTCTCAGACTACAGTGCAATCAAATTAGAACTCAGGATTAAGAAACTGACTCAAAACCACACAACTACATGGAAACTGAACAATCTGCTCCTGAATGACTACTGGGTAAATAACAAAATGAAGACAGAAATAAGATGTTCTTTGAAACCAATAAGAAAAAGACACAAGTTACCAGAATCTCTGTGACACATTTAAAGAAGTGTGTAGAGGGAAATTTATAGCACTAAAGGACCACAAGAGAAAGCAGAAAAGATCTAAAATCGACACCCTAACAGCACAATTAAAAGAACTAGAGAAGCAAGAGGAAACACATTCAAAAGCTAGCAGAAGACAAGAAATAACTAAGATCAGTGCAGAACTCAAAGAGATAGAAACAAACAAACAAAAAAAAACCTTCAAAAAATCAATGAATCCAGGATCTGGTTTTTCAAAAAGATCAGCAGAGTTGATAGACCACTAGCAAGACTAATAAAGAAGAAAAGAGAGAAGAATCAAATACATGCAATAAAAAATGCTAAAGGGGATATCACTACCAATTCCACAGAAATACAAACTACCATCAGAGAACATTATAAAATCCTCTATGCAAATAAACTAGAAAATCTAGAAGAAATGGATAAATTCCTAACACATACACCCTCCCAAGACTAAACCAGGAAGAAGTTGAATCCCTGAATAGACCAATAGCACGCTCTGAAATTGAGGCATCAATTAATAGCCTACCAGCCAAAAAAAGTCCAGGACCAGACCAATTCACAGCTGAATTCTACCAGAGGTACAGAGAGGAGCTGGTACCATTCCTTCTGAAACTATTCCAGTCAGTAGAAAAAGAAGGAATCCTCCCCAACTCATTTTACGAGAGCAGCATCATCCTGATACCAAAGCCTGGCAGAGACACACACAAAAAAGAGAATTTTAGACCAATATCCCTGAGGAACATCAATGCAAAAAATCCTCAATAAAATACTGGGAAACTGAATCCAGAAGCACATCAAAAAGCTTATCCAACACGATCAAGTTGGCTTCATCCCTATGATGCAAGACTGCTTCAACATATGCAAATCAATAAACATAATCCATCATATAAACAGAAACGAAGACAAAACCCACAAGATTATCTCAATAGATGCAGAAAAGGCCTTCAACAAAATTCAGCAGCCCTTCATGCTAAAAACTCTCAATAAACTAGATATTGATGGAATGTATCTCAAAATAATAATGTGTTATTTATGATAAACCCACAGTGAATATCATACTGAAGTGGAAGCATGCCCTTTGAAAACTGGCATATGACAAGGATGCCCTCTCTCAACACTCCTATTCAACATAGTGTTGGAAGTTCTGGTCAGGGCAATCAGGCAGGAGAAAGAAATAAAGGGTATCCAATTAGGAAAAGAGGACGTCAAATTGTCCCTGATTGCAGATGTCATGATTGTATATTTAGAAAACCCCATCATCTCAGCCCAAAATCTCCTTAAGCTGATAAGCAACTTCAGCAAAGTCGCAGGATGCAAAATCAATATGTAAAAATCACAAGCATTCCTATACACCAATAATAGGCAAACAGAAAGCCAAATCATGAGTGAACTCCCATTCACAATTGCTTCAAATAGAATAAAATACCTAGGAATTCAACTTACAAGGGATGTGAAGGACCTCTTCAAGGAGAACTACAAACCACTGCTCAGTGAAATAAAAGAGGACACAAACAAATGGAAGAACGTTCCACTCTCATGGATAAGAAGAATCAATATTGTGAAAATGGACATACTGCCCAAGGTAATTTGTAGATTCAGTGCCATCCCCATCAACCTACCAATGACTTTCTTCACATAATTGGAAAAAAACTACTTTAAAGTTTATGTGGAATCAAAAAAGAGCTCACATTGACAAGACAATCCTAAGCAAAAACAAAAACAAAACAAACAAACAAAAAAATCAAAGCTGGAGGCATCACGCTACCTGACTTCAAACTCTACTACAAGGCTACAGTAACCAAAACAGCACGGCACTGGCACCAAAACAGAGATATAGACCAATGGAACAGAACACAGGCCTCATAAATAATACCATACATCTACAACCATCTGATCTTTGACAAACCTGACAGAAACAAGAAATGGGGAAAGGATTCCCTATTTAATAAATGGTTCTGGGAAAACTGGCTAGTCATATGTAGAAAGTTGAAACTGGATCCCTTCCTTACACCTTATACAAAAATTAATTCAAGATGGATTAAAGACTTAAACGTTAGACCTAAAACCATAAAAACCCTAGAAGAAAACCTATGCAATACCATTCAGGACATAGGCATGGGCAAGGACTTCATGACTAAGACACCAAAAGCAATGGCAACAAATGCCAAAATAGAGAAATGGGATCTAGTTAAACTAAGGAGTTTCTTCACAGCAAAAGAAGCTACTATCAGAGTGAACAGGCAACCTACAGAATGGGAGAAAATTTTTACAATCTACTCATCTGACAAAGGGCTAATATCCAGAACCTACAAAGAACTCAAACAAATTTACAAGAAAAAATCAAACAACCCTATCAAAAAGTGGGCAAAGGATATGAACAGACACTTCTCAAAAGAAGACATTTATGCAGCCAACAGACACATGAGAGAAAGCTCATCATCACTGGCCATCGGAGAAATGCAAATCAAAACCACAATGAGATACCATCTCACACCAGTTAAAATGGTGATCATTAAAAAGTCAGGAAACAACAGGTACTGGGGGGGATGTGGAGAAATAGGAACACTTTTACACTGTTAATGGGAGTGTAAACTAGTTTAACCATTGTGGAAGACAGTGTGGTGATTCCTCCAGGATCTAGAACTAGAAATACCATTTGACCCAGTTATCCCATTACTGGGTATATACATACCCGAAGGATTATAAATCATGCTGCTATAAAGACATATGCATATGTATGTTTATTGTGGCACTATTCACAATAGGAAAAACTTGGAACCAACCCAAATGTCAATCAATGATAGACTGGCTTAAGAAAATGTGGCACATATACACCATGGAATACTATCTAGCCATAAAATGGATGAGTTCATGTCCTTTGTAGCAACATGAATGAAGCTGAAAGGCATCATTCTCAGCAAACTATCGCAAGGACAGAAAACCAAACACCTCATGTTCTCACTCACAGGTGGGAATTGAACAATGAGAACACTTGGACACAGGGTGGGGAACATCACACAGTGGGGCCTGTCATGGGGTTGGGGGAGGGGGTAGGGATGGCATTAGGAGAAATACCTAATGTAAATGACAAATTAATGGGTGCTGCAAACCAACATGGCATAGGTATACACATGTAATTGTTGCAGGAAGTGAGGGATCCGGAACAGAGGGACCGGCTGAAGCCACAGCAGAAGAACATAAATTGTGAAGATTTCATGGACATTTATTAGTTCCCCAAATTAATACTTTTATAATTTCTTATGCCTGTCTTTACTGCAATCTCTGAACATAAATTGTGAAGATTTCATGGACACTTATCACTTTCCCAGTCAATAGCCTTGTGATTTCCTATGCCTGTCTTTACTTTAATCTCTTAATCCCATTGTCTTCCTAAGCTGAGGAGGAGGTATGTCACCTCAGGACCCTGTGATTATTGCGTTAACTGCACAAATTTTTTGTAGAGCATGTGTGATTAAACAATATGAAATCTGGGCACCTTGAAAAAAGAACAGGATAACAGCAATGTTCAGGAAACAAGGGAGATATAACCTTAAACTCTGACTGCCAGTGAGCCAGGTGGAATAGAGCCATATTTCTCTTCTTTCAAAAGCAAATAGGAGAGATATCACTGAATTCTTTTTCTCAGCAAGGAACATCCTTGAGAAAGAGAATGGCCCCTGAGGGTAGGCCTCTGAAATGGTGGTTTTAGGGGTGGCTGTCTTTTACTGTCAAAGCTGAAGGGATGAAATAAGCCCTGGTCTCCTGTTGCGCTCCCAGGTTTATTAGGATGAGGAAATCCCGCTTAATAAATTTTGGTCAGACAGGTTATCTGCTCTCAAACCCTGTTTCCTGGTAAGATGTTATCAATGACAATGCATGCCCAAAACTTCATTAGCAATTTTAATTTTGCCCCGTCCTGTGGTCCTGTGATCTCACCCTGCCTCCATTTGCCTTGTGATCTTTTGTCGCCCTTGAATCATGTGATCTCTGTGACCCACATCCTATTTGTGCACTCCCTCCCCTTTGAAAATTGCTAATAAAAACTTGCTGGTTTTATGGCTCAGAGAACATCACGGAACCTGCTGACATGTGATGTCTCCCCCGGACACCCAACTTTAAAATTTCTCTCTTTTGTACTCTTTCCCTTTATTTCTCAGACCAGCCAACACTTAGGGAAATAGAAAAGAACCCAGGTTGAATATCTGGGGTGGGGTTCCCCCCAATATGTAACAAACCTGCACATTGTGCACATGTACCCTAGAACTTATAATAATTAAAAAAAAAAGAAAAAGAAAAAAGAAGACAAGATAAATTATAAGCTGCCTACAAGGGTTTCAATTTTTCTTTAAGGATATATATATATGCTTAAAGTGAAGAGATTGAATAAGATACTATGTGCAAATGGGAAATCAAAGAGACCAGGGTAGGCATTCTTATATCAGACAAAATAGATGTTAAGTGTCCCAACAAACAAAGAAGTTTATTGTATAATGATAAAGGTATCAATTTATCAAGAGGGTATAACAATTGTAATAATATATATATACCTAACACCAGTGCATCTAATGTGTAAAGCATATATTCAACTCAGGAAGGAGATACAGTCAATAATACAGTAATGGTAGAGGTCTTCAGTACCTGGCTTTCAACAATGGATACATCATCCTGAAAGAAAATCAAATAGAAAACATTGAGCTTGAACTACATTTTAGACTAAGGGAACTTAACAGAAATTTACAGAATATTTCATCCAATAGGAGCATAATATACTTTTTTTTCAAGTGTACTCAGAACATTCTTCAGGATAAATCATATATTAGATCAGAAGACATGTCTTTAAACATTGAAGAAGACTAAAGTTATATCAAGTATCTCTTCCAATAAGAATGAAAAGAAACTAGGTATCAAAAACAGGCAAGAAAAAAACGAAAACTTAAATAAAAAATATCTCAAAACAAGAAAAAATGTAAACAAAACATACTAAAACTTGTGGGATACAGGAAAAGCATTTCAAAGAGAGATGTTTATAGTAATGATTGCTTACATAAAGAAAAAAGAAAGCTCTCCAATAAATGATGTCACTTTACATCAAAAGGAACTGGAAAAAAAGAAAAAAACAACAACAAAAAAACAGAGTAAGCCTAAATTTAGCAGAAGGAAAAAAATAATAAAGACTGGAATAAAATGGAGGCAAAACAATAGAAAATATTACTAAAATTCAAAGTTGGTTTTATGAAAAGATAAGCAAAACTGGCAAACTTTTAGTTAAACTAGGTGGAAAAAAGAAATGATTTAAATAAATAGAATCAGATATGAAATAGGAGAGTTTATAATTTATAACACAGAGCTACAAAGGACGATACAAATAACTACTAGGAATAATTACGTGTGAAAAAATTGTATACCTACAAGAAATGAATAAATTCCTAGCAACCTTCATGATGCTGATTTACACTGAATTGGAAAATCTAAACAGGCCAGTAATGTGTATGGAGATTAAATCATTATTTTAAAATCTCCCAACAAAGAAAAGCCTAGGACCAGATTGCTTCACTGTTGTATTATACCAAACATTTAAAGAAGAATTAACATCAAACCTTCTCACACTCTCCCTCAAAACTGAAGATGATTGAATACTTCCAAACTTATTTGTCAAGGCTAGCATTACCCTGATACTGCAAACAGAGAAGCAAAGTAAATTACAGGCCAACATCGCTTATGGATTCCTTTATACCAAAATAGGTATAAAAGAATATACCTCAACATAGTAAAGGACATATATGACAATCTCACAGTCAAGATCATAGTCAATGGTAAAAAAACTGAAAGTTTTTCCTCTCACAACAGTAATAAGACAAGAATCTCCACTCTCACCACTTCTATTCAACATAGTACTAGAAATCCTAGCCAGAGCAATTAGGCAAGAAAAAGAAGTAAAATCACCTAAATAGGAAAGGATGATATAAAATGTCTTTGTTTGCAGATGACATTATTTTATGTAGAGAAAAATCCTCAAGACTCCAACAAATAATTATTACATCTAATGAACAAATTTAATAAATTTTCAGGGCACAAAATAAACATTTGTAATTCTGTTGCATCACTATCCGCCAACAGCAAACTGTCTGAAAAAGAAATTAAGAAAACAATTCCGTTTACAATTGCATCAAAAGAGCAAAATACTTAGGAATAAATTTAACCAAGGAAGTGAAAGATCTATGCACTGAGAGCTATAAAGCATGGATAAAAGAAATTAAAGACACAAATCAATGAAAAGATATTCCACGTTCCTAAATAGGAAGAATTAATTTTATTAAAATTTCTATACTAAAGTGATTTACAGATTTGATGCCATACTTATCATAATTCTAATTACATTTTTCTCAGAAGTGGAAAAAAAAAATCCTAAAATTTGTACAAATCTAAAATGACCCTGAATAGCTAAAACAATGTTGTGCAAGAACAACTGGAAGCACTAGACATCCTGATTTCAAATTAAATTATAACTCTATAGCAATCAAAACATTATGACAATACCATAAAAACAAACACAAACACATATACTAATAGAATAGAAAGCTCACAAAGTGATATGTGTATATACACTATATATATACATACATATACATATACATATACATATATATAAAATCAACTAGTCTTCCACAAAGCTTCCAAGAATACACAATGAGTAAAGGATAATGTCTTCAATAAATAACGTTGGAAATATGTTGAATATCCATATGCAAAAGAATGGAACTGGACTCATATCTTATACTATACACTAAAATCGACTCAAAATGTATTAAAGAAATAAATTTAAGACCTGACACTGTGAAACTACTAGGTAAAAAATAGGAAAATGTTCCTTGACATTGTTTGGGCAAAGATTTTTTGGATATGACCTCAAAAGCACAGACAAAAAGCAAAAAGCAAAAATATTACAAATTATGCCACATCAAATTATAATGTTTATTCTCACCAAAAGAAACAATCAACACAATTAAAAGGCAACTTACGGCTGGCTAGCACAATGGCTCACGCCTGTAACCCCAGCACTTTGGGAGGCCGAGGTGGGTGGATCATGAGGTCACGAGTTCAAGACCAGTCTGGAGAAGATGGTGAAACCCTGTCTCTGCTAAAAACACAAAAATTAGCAGGGCATTTTGGGAGGTACCTGTAATCCCAGCTACTCAGGAGGCTGAGGCAGAGAATTGCTTGAACCCGGGAGGCGGAGGTTGCAGTAAGCCGAGATCATGCCACTGCACTCCAGCCTAGGCAACAGAGATGGAGCGAGACTCCATCTCAAAAAGGAAAAAAAAAAAAGGCAACTTATAGATAGGACAAAATATTTGCAAATCATGTACCCAAAACAGTTTAATATCCAAAATATATAAGGAATTCATGCAAGTCAACAGCACAAAAGCATGTAACATGATTAAAGACTGGACAAAGAATCTGAATAGACTTTTTTTTTTTTCCCCAAAGAAGAGATACAAATGGCCAACAGGTATATGAAAAAGTGCTTAATATCACTAATAACCATTGAAATTCAGATTGAAACCACAAACAGATATTCCTTCATCATACCTGTTAGGATAGCAATTATCAGAAAGTCAAAAAAAGCAAGTGATGGTAAAAATGTAAATACTAAAGAGCCCTTGGACAATGTTGGTGGAAATGTAAACTGATAGAATCACTTACAAAATGATTCTTTTAATTTACATTTCCACCAACATTGTGGAGATTCCTCAAAAAACCTAAAACTTTATCATATGACCTAGTAATCCCACTTCACCACTTCAGGGCATATATATATATACATGCATATATTACACACACATATATATATATGTTTTACATATTTGATGCAATACGTATCATCATTTTAATGACATTTTTCTCAGAAGTAGAAAAAAATCCTAAAATTTGTACAAATCTAAAATGACCCTGAGTAGTTAAAACAGTGATGTGCAAGAAAAATTGGAATATATATATAGACACACACATGCATATACATATATATGTGTGTGTATGTGTATAAATTCACCTATGTATGTGTGTGTGTAAATTCACTGTCTTGAAGAGCTTTCTGTACTCCCATACTCCCACGTTCATTGCCGCATTATTCACAATAGTGAAGCTATGAAACAAAAGCGTATATTGACAGATGAATTAAGAAAATTAAGAATATTATTCAGCCTTAAAAATAAACTAAGTTCTGCCATTTTTGACAATGTGGATGAACTTGTAGGACATTATGCTAAGTGAAATAAGCTGGACACAGAAAGACAAATACTACATGGTCTCACTTATACGTGGAATCTTAAAAAGTTGCGCTTACAGAAACAGAGTGGAATGATGGCTGTCAGCGACTAGAAGAGGAGACAAATGGGGACATGCTGACCAAGGGGTACAAGCATTGAGTTACAAGATGGATGCATTCTGGAAATCTAGTGTACAGCACAGTGACTATAGTTAACAATATTGAATTGTGTACTTGAATTTTGCTGTAACAAATCTTAAATATCATCATCACACACACAAAAAGGTTAACTATGTGAGGCGATAGAGATAATAATTAGCTTAATTGTGACAATCCTTTCACATTGTATATGTACATAAAATCATTGGATTGTAAACCTTAAATATATACTGTTTTTATTTGTCAAACAAAAGCGCTGTTTGGAATATAAGCAACTTTCTGCAAGTTCAGGCTGAGTTTTTCTGCTAAATCAGTTCATGTCAAGTAAGCTTCCTCCTAAATGAATTCATGTGAGGTCAACTTGCCACCACATGAGTTCTAAAAATTCGTTAAATTTTTAGCACTGTTTTGACTTCAACAATGTGGGAAAAAAATTCTGAAATTGTATAATATTAGCTGTTTTCTATATGTATTCACTAAAATCTTGAGTTTAATAATATATTCTCTTTAAATGTACGATAAGTTTTAAGGACTAATAAATAAAAGGTATATATAGTACTATATAAGGACTTGGTGTATCAAGGTATAACAGAATTTAATTCACTTAAAAAATATGAAACAATTACAATAATTATAATTGATTGAATTTTGAAGATCTCAGTATCCTGAATTTTTTAAATGGTATTATTTCATGCACTTTTAAAAGACTATATTTAAAACTTAGGACATACAGAGTGAGGCACTCACTGTGACTTATAAGTAATTGCTTCTTCATCTCCATGAGTAGCACCATCCCAGTGGAATGCAAAAACTGGTTACGCTGAAAAGGATAGTTTCTGCAGCATTGTTTTCTGTATAGCACCTTGTGATACTTGCACTTTTTGCATTGAAACAGTCTACTCTATGGGCACTGTTTGTATCAAAAGCCTTCTATACATAATGTGAAAGTTTCTTCAATTGTGAACAGCACAGTAGTAGTAGTTAGAGCTTTATTACTTAGTTCTAATTTGTATTGATGGCCTAAAAAAAGTAGCATGCTTTGCAGTTCTATGAAAGAAAAGATTATAAATGGAGATTAATTATAATTTTGCTAGCTCAGTACTTGTAAAACTAAAGCAATTTATATTCTTTCTCTTAATGATCTCCATTCCTGATTGCAGTAATGTAATCTAATTGTGATTATGATAGTATCTGAATCATGTGGGCCTCAATGTGATTGAAACTACTCTTTGCATTAAAAAGTAATTTTGGAGTAATGATGAAAAGTTACTGTGGAAAATTGGCAAGTAATATATTTTACTCTGTATCTTAAGTTTCTGCTTTCATTTTTGATTATATCTCATAGCATGGATAAGTACGATATTATATCAAGGATTTATTACATCAAAGCCTTATCGATGATAAGTATGAGTATGAGTATCAAGGATAAGCATGATATTATTGAAATAGAAATGCTATGGTTGAGTCAGAGAAATGACTGAGAAATTAAAATGCTAGGATAAGGTTTACTGAAAGTAGAAACCAAATAAGAAGGAGGAGGGAGGGCTCAATATTGCACACATATGATAGCCAGTAAAAAGAAATGCTGTGGGTGTTTTAGCTGACACAGCAGATGCTATTTGGATAGACATTAAGGAAAATAAGGATAGTCAGGTATTTTGTGAATGTTGAAATATACCTCCAGGGCAGGAAGAGAAAATAGACAGGAAATGCTTTGTGTTATTTTGTTATGTTTCTTGATAAAATACCCTCAGCAGGGTTGAAACTTGTTTAGGCAAAAAAGTACTTCACATTTATACACAGTTAAAGATGATGATTCGCAAAATTGTGCTCTAGAATTTGAAAAATAAGTGAATAAAAGTTAATTTTCTAAAATATTTACTATTGAAACACCTAGATAAGTATTTATTATGAAAATAGAGGGTGTCAAGGGAGGTTATTCTGGGAAAGGACATTTTTGAATGAATGCAAAAACCACAAATAATATTTTTCTTATAATCATGATGAATTTGTTGGAAAAAATTATAATTTAAAAAAGTGGTGATGCATTTAGTAGCCATTTAAATTATGATCAAGGATAAAGCTGATATACTTTAAAAATGAGCCTAAGCAAAATTATGCTTGAAATATCCTGAAACAGATGCTACATAAAGATAATTGAATTCATAATAGGTAGTAAAAAGAAAGATGCTAACTAATAGAAATCTATCAAAATTTTGAAGGACAAGTTAACACTTTTTGTAATAGAGAGTATTTGCTAATCCCTCAAGTTATGGCATGGGTGAAATAAGAATATCAAGGAGGTAACTTCCCCATGATACTCAATCCAAATATAAGAAAGGATATCTTTCAAACCTTCATTTCTGAGTGACACCACAGGGGGAAAAATGGATAAACAAGAAAAGAAAATACAAACTCATTTTGTAGTTACTACCCACAGTGAAAACAATCCTCTTGCTCCATCCCTTGAGTTTGTGAAGATCCATTTGTAAATGTCTCTTGAAGCAGTGATGTGACTCAGGAGAAGAGAAGGGATTGCCTACATATAAATGACTCACTGTTTCTAGTAGAAAGAGGCACATTAACTCTTTCAGACCACTAGAATCCTTTTACCAAATTACATTCCTTCCTTCCTTCCTTCCTTCCTTCCTTCCTTCCTTCCTTCCTTCCTTCCTTCCTTCCT
>NC_045444.1:31590973-31605156 GCF_002776525.5 Piliocolobus tephrosceles | reverse complement strand
CCTTCCTTCCTTCCTTCCTTCCTTCCTTCCTTCCTTCCTTCCTTCCTCTTCCTTCCTCTTTCTTTCTTTCTTTCTTTCTTTCTTTCTTTCTTTCTTTCTTTCTTTCTTTCTTTCTTTCTTTCTTTCTTTCTTTCTTTCTTTTATTTATTTTTTTTTAGTGCAACAAATTGTACTGAAGAAGTAATGCAACTCCATGAAGTGCATCATTTCCTCCCATTCTGTCTCTGATACTTATGTACAGATAAGTGCCTTGTCTATTGCCATTTTTAGACTCACCCTTTAAGAGGAATACACTGTGAAATAGATACTCTCCAGGCTCAGTCAAGAAGAGACTATCTTGAGCCTCTATTACGGTCAGTTATAATAGACCAGGGAGGGAAGTGAGCCTCCTGCCATAATGACTATAATATGATGACCCTGTAACAGACAGATGCATTGAAGTGTAGCACTGAAACTTTTGCAGTTTTCTTTATCAGAGATAGCTATAAAAATGTCCAAGATAGGCAAGACGCTTATTTCTTCCCACCCTCCTGGTGAACATATATCCCAACATGGAAAGAGGATGAGCCTGTTCCACCTCATTTCTACTTTCTTGAATGAATTCCACAGTATTCTCACTTCAAGATAGAAAGTCCATCTTTTTTATTCTAGTGAATCATGGATCTTTTTGTCATCCTTTCTTCAAAGAATATGGCAATATTTGGTAGTACATCAATTGTTATATTCTTGAGCAAAATCTCCACATATTAAGCCTTTCAGGGGACTGTTGGTTGGGGGAAAGTCTTTGTGGGAAGCTTATTTATTTATTCATACACTCATTGGTGTATCTATAAGTTACTGCAATTGACAAACGCTGGAATAAGCATGGGAGAAATAAGGATGATTCCTCTGCACATGAGTACTTAATCCTAATGCCTACAATCTAATGAGGCAGTACATCCATTGTGCTCAGCGCCTTCATTCAATCACTCCCACACTGTAACATGAAAATTGGAGGACACTAGACGAACACAGGAGGGGCACATCTAATTTACTATTGAGGTCGGGGACAATTCCTAGAAAAAGGAACTGGATAACTTAAAGCTGCAGTGGAAAATGATGGAGGCCAAAGTGAGTCCTATTTCCTCTTCAATGTGTTTACATGGAAGAGGAGTTAAAAGAAATTTTAAACACATGGTGTACCATTTTACCGTCAATTTTGTTGAATGAGATTGCTGTGTGTTACTAATTCTTAAGAGGATACAGTGAGATAAAAATATAATTTATTATTTTACATATTGAAGACTCTCTTTCTGCTTCTCTTTAACTTCAGCTGCTTTATTTTGTCTCTGGCAACTCAGCAACTACCTGCTTGTTTACTATTTCTCCCAGAAAATTGGTTATGGCTACTGACATGTAGCTCATGAAAAAAACTATAACCAAGTTATTAAATTTTTTTTACTTAAGGTAGTGAATGCTCAGCACAGGCTAGACTTTAGAATCACCTGGGAAACTTTTCACAAAATAATTATGCTTCACCTACACTAAATAAACCGGGAAACTAGGAGAGCTGACCAAATAACAATGAACCAACAAGCAGAAGGACCACATTCACTCATCCCATGAAAGCAACATATTTATTTGATAGCCTGAAGGGTCCAGCCTGTCAATAATGGCAATGCAAATTAAGCCTATGTAAAAAAAGAAGTATGATAATGTTAGCATCTCTTCTCACCAGCTCCTTTTTGTTTGTCCTTTGTTTGTTTGTTTGCTTTTGAGATGGAGTTTCACTCTTGTTGCCTAGGCTGGAGTGCACTGGTGCAATCTTGGCTCATCACAATCTCTCCTCCCGGGTTCAAGTGATTCTCCTGCCTCAGCCTCCTGAGTAGCTGGGATTACAGGCATGTGCCACCACACCCAGCTAACTTTGTATTTTTAGTAGAGATGGGGTTTCTCTATGTTGGTTCAGGCTGGTCTTGAACTCCCAACCTCAGGTGATCCCCCTGCCTCGGCCTCCCAAAGTGCTGGGATTACATGCGTGAACCACTGTGCCTGGCCACTTTTTGTTTTTATTAGTAATGTTAGGTGTATTAATAATAAATCGTGCAGACAATGTCTCAGCATTTCCTTTTATATTTTGACCAGGTTATGACTTCACAACTATCAGAGCTAATTTTGACTTAGCCCTAGGTAATCATCTCTCTAGTCTGGAAATTAACGTGTTTAGTATTTTGGAATTAGGAAGATAACTGTTTAATGTCCATAGCTAATATTCATGATGTCTGAACTTCAGTGGCAAGGACCATGAAATCATGGTATATATTTGGTCAATTGGAGGAATAATATATATCATGTATTGAACTTCTATTCCAATGACCATGCTGAGTATTTTTCATGCATAACCTCACTTAAACCTCAGCTATTATTGTCCTCATTTTGTATACAGGAAGCTGTGACTCAGAGAATTTTCATGAATTTACTGAAGCAACACAGATCCTGCAAACCAATATTTAAACCCAGGGTACGCCTGCCCGCAGAGACTATATTTGTCTCACACTGCCATAGTGCCTCTCCCTATAGAGAACATCAAAACATTCTTTGGAAAAGTCATGCAGAAATTCCCTCAAAAGCTAGGGCAACTCTCTATAACAAGGGACAGATAACTGCAGTTATAGCCACAGAATGACTCAGTTATGTTTGACAACAGCCCATGAAAACAAGACCTCTTAAAGGGAGATTAATGCCATCAAATCCTTTCAACTCAGACCTACACCTGCTTATACAATTGGCCTTTCACATAACAGTCGGTAAAATCCAGCCTCGGGAGAGAGAGACACATGCAGTATTTATATTGTTGTTGAAAGTTTCACGGCCTTCAAACCACATAGGTTGGAAGTGAATGTGAAAATCTGTCTTCTGACTTCTTTTGAGGAATCACTAATCTTCCAAAGGATGCTGTGCTTGATCTGCACGAATGGTTTTGCTGGAGAACATGGTTACGCCATGGTCGCTAAAAGAGGCTAAGTTGTTTTCTTCTTTATTTACAACAACAGCAAAAAAAAAAAAAAAAAAAAAAAAAAAAAAAATTACTTGCTATACTGAAGTTGTTTAAAATCAATAACAAAAAGAATAGAATATTTCATTAGCCTTTAAAATGATATAGGAGGACCCTGCTCCTATCATTTTGACTGCCAAGAGAACATATAAAATTAAAGGTGATGGCTAAATAAAAGGCTGAATAACAATTTCTTGATCCAGTAGACCCTGGGCAGGAACAAATGGCCATACCTGCTCCAGCATTATTTCGCAACAAACCAAAGGTAAGCTGTAGCCTGGGCAATACCACTGCTGGTGTGTTAAACCAGTCACTATTTACCCTAAGTTGAGATAGAACAATCTATCTCTGCATTAATTTCTACAGCATCCCAACTCCTAAACACTTAATATCCTTGCTTTTAGAAAAAAAATCAGATTTTATTTTGATTAAGTTAGATTGCCTAATGTTTTACTCTTCCGAAAGCAGGTACAAATACTAGAGTTAACTAATTTCTAAAACGCCTAAGTAATAGGCATTTGGAGTCTGAAGAACCATGTAATGAGTCCATTTAACATCTTTTTTGGGGGCATCTTGTTTTTATAATAGGAAATGTTGTCTTTTGCCATAAGAAGAGAGGTAGCTTAAAGTACTTCCCAAAGTAGCAGAGTTGCAGAAAAAAATCCTATTGCCAAAAGCCAGTTTCTTAGCAACAGCACCCTCTCAATGTGTCACAAAGTCTGAAGCCCTTTGGCCCCTCAAAGGAAGTTCCTTAGGTGTCTTTTACACATTGAATGCTTTGTGATAGTTGAGGCCTGCTGGCTGTCAACTCCGTCCCTTAAGGGAACTTGACAGATCTTAAAAAAAATCAATTTTAAGCTCACATGCCCCAGTGGGTGCCAAAGCCACTTCAGAGAGCCTGAAAGATGGCTGAGTCGACAGGATTTGACTTCTGGAGGTAGAAAGGTGACAAACTCTATCATGAGAAAGGGGCAGCTCGGGGCCTCAGAGGCCTAACCTGCTCCCAGGATCTGGGGCCTAGTGTTGTATTGAACCTATTTATCTCTTTCATGGGCCTAAGGTACCACAGGGAAAGAAAAGTTGTTCAAAAAATGCTGGCAGAATTCAGGGGTGTAAATGATGAATTACTTTTCATCAGCTGAAAGGAAACATACTCCGGAACAATACTGAAAGGGAGCAGGAGCGGCTGACCCCTGCTTCAGAGCAGCCAATATCTTCATTCAAGAAGACAACCATGAAATTACACAGAAAATGGGATTGTCATGAACAGCCCCTTGAAATCTCAGTATACAGTCATTACTGCATGGGAAAAAGCCTTCATCCACACATCATAACTTGTAACAGACAAGGAGGGGGAAAAAGAACAGAGTGAAAAAAAAAAAGGCCTTGGAGTTACCAGTAGGAATGTCGAAAATATTTGTTGATTCAAACTTTCCCCTATAGCTTCCCGATACTTTTACATAGTTTTAACCGTATATTAACTTTATACTGAGTGGGGATTTCCTTTTATGAGCTATTTTAAGAAAGTTTGTATAAATTTTAAAGAAGTGGCAAGGGGAGAGAGAACTCTCTTTATATTTATAACATCTTCACCCTATAGGATAATAACATATGCCCATGTAATACATCCTCAAATTATTGCTTAATTAATATTCTAACACTCAATGTTATATATTACTTAACTAATATAGAACTTACTTAAATTCTTCATTTCAACTGTCACAGATTGTAAGATCAACTAAATTTCAGGTCTATGCTGGAAAAGTCTGAGTCAAAATATAGAAGGGTAGAGTTGGAACATAGAATTTTTTAATAGGGTAACTAAAATATAAAATATTAGGGATTCAAAAAAATGAAATAAAAATAATATAGGTTTGCTTTGTCATTCTGGCTACTTTCTCCACTGAGTTTAATTAAGTTTGGTGTAGGTTTTTTTTTTTTTTTTTTTTTTTTTCATTAGAGGATTACTCATTACACTATTTTATTTTATTTTTTTTATTTATGTTCTGGGGGTTCAAATGACTAACTATCATGAAAATTTAAATTACAGATTTTGTCACAAGTCCAGTTGAAAACAAATTGGAAACTATCACTAATTTGTGGAGTGCATTTCTTTCTGCAAGTGGAATGTATGTCACTGCAGATAATAGAAGAAAGCAGAATAGGAAGTGCCTACTCGGACCAAATGATTTCTTAGTAACTTCTTGGATACTACTGCTTGGGATTTTTGTCGTGCGCATCCCTGTGAAGAGACCACCAAACAGGCTTTGTGTGAGCAATACAGCTTTTTAATCACGTGGGTGCAAGCGGGCTGAGTCCGAAAAGAGAGTCAGTGAAGGGAGATAAGGGTGGGGCTATTTTACAGGATTTGGGTAGGTAAAGGAAAATTACAGTCAAAGGGGGTTTGTTCTCTGGTGGGCAGGAGTGGGGGTCACAAGGTGTTCAGTGGGGGAGATTTTTGAGCCCGGATAAATCAGGAAAAGGACTTCCACAAGGAAATGTCATCACTTAAGGCAAGGACCGGCCATTTTCACTTCTTTTGTGGTGGAATGTCATCAGTTAAGGCGGGGGCAGGGCATTTACACTTCTTTTGTTATTCTTCAGTTACTTCAGGCCATCTTGGCATATGCGTGCAAGTCACAGGGGATGCAACGGCTTGACTTGGGCTCAGAGGTCTGACAATTTTGAGGTGTTTTCCACAGCCAGAGTGCTATTTACGCTCTTTACCCTAAGTCTATGTTGGAGAAAAAAAAAAAAAAAAACTCTATTGACCAAAGAGTAGAACTTATTTTCCATGCTTATTAATTCTCTTAAATCAAACAATGTAGAACATAGAACCAACTGAAAGGAAAGAATTCCCCAATAGATCACTTTAGACATGAAAGTTACTTTCCTAGAACAGCATTTCTCACATTGAATTCTTTGGTATTTAAGAAGGTATATAAGGTAGACATATCATGGAAAAACCATCTTGTGGATTATTACGTTTAGGAAAGAAATGTTGGCCTGATGTAAGTGAAGGAATGAGTACAGTATGCCTAATAAATTTCCATTCAAGGGTGTAAGCCACAAGCAGGCTCCTAAAGAATGAAGGAAGTGCCACACAGTGGAAGCCAGGCTTTGCATCAAACTATAAATGACCTACAGAAGAAATATATAAGTAGAATGTAAGCATGATCATGCTTAACTCTAAAAATTAGCCTCTGTGAGCTCAGTGGCTGACAAAATGCAACTACATTCTTGAATGGTGATAGTTTTCAAAGCCCAAGGCTTTTGCAACTATTTCTATTACTTCAGTAAACACAATATATCCAAGATGTTATAAGGGGTGTACAGAAAATCAGTATTTCTGCCCGATGGTAAGATAATTTCTTAAGGTAATCTCAAATTGTTCAATGCCTTCTTTTTAAGGATGAAACCACGAGACTGACCATCCACTTTTCTAACTTATTTGTTAATTCTAGTCAAAGATTGTGGCTTTGCCCCTCTGTCCTTACTCTTGCAGCCTTTTACACTGTGTCATCTGAAACTACATTTACAGTGTGGGATTAGGGAATGTAGGGAGAAAAAGTATAATAGCATAATTTGACTGAACTATAGTTTTCAAATCAGTAAATAAATTATATAGTTACATATCAATAAGCAAAATTTTCCTTTACATAGACTCTGTGGAAATTCAGCAAAGCCTTACTAATATTGTGTGTGTGCGTGCATGTGTGTGTATGTAAGCATGTATACAAACAAGCTATAACTTCAAAAGCATCCCTCTTCTTTTGCCCCCATTTTATTCTTCTATGTGTTTACTGTATATATTGAATATCTACCCCACATAGCAAAATTATGTATCATTTTGGGTGTATTTGGGGCCTTAATAAATAGCTATCATGTTATTTATTGTGTTACCAAGGCATTTTTCAGTAGTATACAGTTGTTATGATGATTATGAAATGTTTAAATATCTTTTATTGAAGGACTGGAGATCATAAGTATTTGCTCCCTTTCCCCCACAAAAAGTTGTCTAGAATTTATTCACAATTTTTTTCTTTTGTCATACTTATAGTTCCATATATTCGAATGGGTAATCAAATGTTATTTGATCCAATCAATGAAAGCAAAAGTAGATCAGAATTGTCCTCTAATGATGAAAATATGAGAATTAAATAAGTAATATTCTCCAGAAGTAGATACGTTTTCTAACATTAAGCTTTGCTGAAATTTCATTAGTTTTAAAATTTGGTTTTCATCTTTCCTCTAATTATTTTTATTTTAAAAAATCTGATTAGAGGAACCAAAATAAAGTTCTTTGGCAAATAGGAATCCTGTTTACTTTCCAACTCTGAACTCAGCAGGTTAAGTAATTGGGCTACAGAAAAGTTCCTCCATTTCTATTTCCAGCTGGTGATACACAAAAGGCAGGAAGTTATCTCATTAATGGGGCACCAGCTTTATGCAAATTATAGTAACAAAAAGGCTTCCCTTCATACTTTTTCATAAATTACCTAATAAAGTGGGAATAAATGGCCATATTCAAGAGCCTTTGTTGTATTTTTAGCACAAGACTCTTTCTGTTACTGCAAATATGACTAAATGTGCCTTGTTCAAAAGGGGTGTTTATGAAATAAGGCCACTCAAAAGCTTTTATTCCTTAACAGCCTTCAGTTACTTTTATGGCACAAAATTAACATAATTAGTCACAGAGAATAGATGACATAAGCAGCATGCCATGCACAAAAGGGGGAAGCAGTATCTAAGGAAGGTGTTTTGAGAGATCAAAAATTTTCAAAGTGCTTAATACTAGAAGGTCCTTTTTATTTGTGCACAGCCTTAAGATACTTTTTTTTTTAACTCCGTGAAATTCACATAATGAGATGCAGTAGACAGATGACATTAGCGATGTGCCATTAGAAAGAGGTCAGTTTCTTCTGAAAGATAGTCACTGTTCCTGCTCGTCATTAATTTGCAGCTTCAAAGCACTGAGCATATGATAGCCTGGCATGTTAAGCAAGTTGCAGTTATCTTTAAATAACCATTTTTTCTAGTTATTAGAAGCTAAAGTTTTTAAACTACCGACTGAAAGCAAAATTAAAGCATGCAGCAGTGGAATAGGGGAGAAAAGGAAAAGAAAGAAAGGCTGCAAGAAGATTAGGAAAATAAAATCAAACGTATTTTTAAAATGAAGTTGCTGTGGTATTCCCTGGGGGTGGCCTGCTCTAACTTCAATGCTGGAATTTTGGGGGTAGTAAAGATTTGAACTCTAGCTAGCAAATGAAACAATTGGGAATTTTTGTTTTCTGAGTTCTTATGGCACATATTATAAAACCAAAAAGCAAATTGTATGGTTCTCTATAATTCCACTGAGGGAGAACAATGCTGGTCTGAAGCCTGAGAGCTCTGTGCGGTAGGAGAATAAAATGGTTAAGAGCACTTGGGTTCCTGTTACATGTGAACTACTCAAATAAAAATACATTGATAAATACATCAGATTATCTTATTTAAAGAGAAGATCAATGAGATTTCTCTAGTTTGCCTGTGAATAAATCATAATGAGAAGACAGAAAAGTAAAGAATTAAAGACTGCATTCATCTGAGTTCAAATCTATTATTACAAGACTCTTCCATTTAATTTATTTTAAATAATTCAATTTTTTGCATAGGAATACATGAATATGGTACAAAATTCATAACATTCACAAAGATTTGCAGACTTTTACATTTCAAATTTCCTTTGAGTTTATTTTTCACTTGGAAATCATAGAAGCATTACGTAGAGTTTAGCTATTTTAAAAACATCCTGATTTATAACTTCAACTTCTACCACCCAAAATAAGATTCAGTCACCAAAATCTCTGATGAGCACATGGAGACTGATTTTCTGCAGTGTTTTTAGCCTTTGTGTCCACCGAATTGTCCAGATCAAATGGAATTGAATGCGTAGGTATTGGCCAAAAAAAAAAAAAAAAAAAAAAAAGGTAAGCAACATTAGCAAACATTTCAGAACTGTTGAAACAAATAAACTACATATTTTAGAGAAATAATGAAGAGGAAAAATATTGACTATCAAATGATGTTTTCTTATCTGCAGTGACATTTTACTATTCTAATAATTACTTTTAAATGTCTAGATCACTGGAATTGCATTTTTTCACTGCCTAAATTACCTGAGGCTGGGCAGATAAGGGGACGAGTATACGAAGCCAACATTCTATGATGAAGAGAGGAAGCTGAGCCACAGCACAGACTGAAACTGGAGCTTTTGTAGAACACGGGCAGAGTGAACCAGCAAAACGAATTTGAGAGTTCTAACCTGAAAACAAAGGATTGAGGAGCATTAGCGCAAACTACAACTCCTCCTTCTTAAAAATTGGACTACTAACTTTTGACAATGTTTTATTACCTCCCATTTAGGTATTAGAACTCTCCTTTCTTTTTCATAGGGTGTATTTTTCAAATAATGTTGCTCCTTCTCTTCTGGCATCCTGAAGATATTGTATCAGTGCTGGAGAAAAGTAAAGATATAGCTCAAATAACTTATAGTCCAAGAAGCAATATCAAGAGATGCATGGAGAAGATTTTGATGCTGCTGTAATAGAGAAGCTCTGGGTGATTATTTCTATCTTGTTGCATCTGAAGAGATATCATTGAAAGATGACTGGGAATTCATTAGAATGACAAAATTCAGAAGCACGTGCAAACTAGGGGAGCCTGGAGAACATGCAGGGCAGGGTTAGGTACACCATTGACGGAAGGCTTAGTTAGAAAGAAAGCCAGCATGGAAGCATGGGAAGTTTGTAAATAATGGTGGTTCACAGTTAAAAAGTGAAGGATTTTGACTTTATTATTAAAAACAAGCAAACATGCTTTATACAAACCCAGGATGACTTGGAGCACCTTCAGGTATTACTTTACATTTGAAGAGTAAATAATGGTAGTGGTTTTTGCCTTTTTAAAGGGCTTACTATATTCTGGGAACTGTAATTATATCTTTAACTCTCCATATCAATCTGTTCTTGCACTGCTATAAAGAAATACCTGAGACTCGGTAATATATAAAGAAAACAGGTTTAATTAGCTCATGGTTCTGCAGGCTGTACAGGAAGTATAGTGGCTTCTGCTTCTAGGGAGGCCTCAGGAAACTTACAATCATGGTGGAAGGTGAAGAGAAAGCAGGAATGTCTTACATGGCAGGAGAAGAGAGGTGTGCTGGGGAGACGTCACGGACTTTTAAATGACCAGATCTCATGAGAACTCACTCACTATCACAAGAACAGCACCAAGCAGATGCTGCTAAACCACTTATGAGAAATCCACCCCATGATACCATCCCCTCACCAGGCCCCACTTCCAACACTGAGGATTACAATTTGACATGAGATTTGGTGGGAACACAGATCCAAACCATATCACCCTCTCGATTCTATGAAGCATATATTTTTAGCTTTTTCCAAATGAAACAACTGAAGTTCAGACAGATTAACTGACTTGCCCAACATCACACAGTTTAGGAGATAATAGTTAGATTAAAATTCAGTTCTGTCAATCTCATGAATCATGGTCATTCCATGATACCATACATGAAAATTGTACATAGAGGAAATAATGTATCAGAATCCATTTCCTACTGACTTTGAAGGAGTACCCTCAAGGATCTAGGTATAACTGACAAGAAAGAACACTTGGATAATAAATTACAGGAATTTGCAGAGATTAATTTATTAATAGTTTTCCTATTTCACTTTTTCTGGGGCTACAGGATCTTGCTCTATCATCCAGGCTAAAGTGCAGTGGTTCAATCATAGAGTGCTGCAGCCTCAACCTCCCTGGCTCAAGAGATCCTCACACCTCAGTTTCCTAATTATCTAGGGCCACAGGCATGTGCCATCACATCCAACTAATTTTGTTTTTAATTTTTAATCTTGCTTTGTTGGTCAGCTGGGTCTCAAACTCCTGGCCTCAAGCAATCTTCCTGCCTCAGCCTCCCAAATTACTGGGATTATAGGTGTGAGCCACCATGGGCCATATTTAGCTTTTCAAATGGGTTAAAATACTACATGCATTGTAAATACAGCCGATGGTACAGATTGTTCTTTAAGAATTTTAAGCTGTAAAATAATAGGGAATGCATACAAGTGGCAAAAGGTAAACAAAACCAATCAAACACCCCACAAAACATATATCCATAACATAGAGTAATAGAAAAAATTCTATTGAGTTCAAATGCTATAATTGCCTTTTTGTCACTGTTCCTTTCCATGAAAAATGTGGTAGGGTAAATTATATGTGTTTAACCATATAAAAGAAGCAATGATAGTTAATACTAATTTTTTTACTTCAGAAAATGAATTCCATCTGCTTTTATTAAGGAGAATAGCTATACTAGAATGAGATACTTATTAATCTCTCTGGTCTAGGTAAGGTCTAGTTCACTTTAATTAAAAAGCAAATTACATGTACATAAACACACTGAAGGCACCTTACATTTTACATTTAACCTTTTATTTTAATCTTGAAGCTTTCTACATTGTTATTTTAAGTACATGTTAATAATATGCAAGCTGATGCCTTGAAAATTCTCTGAGATGTGGTTAATGAAGAGAAACTGTACCATAAATTTCATCTAAAATATGCACTCCATGCAGATGTAATTTTTCTTGAACTACAGTATTTTGCAATAAACATTTTTTAGCTTGTTTGGATTTATTCTCAATTGTTTACAAAAAGTATCATCAGGCACTACTGCTTGAAACAACTACATATAGTAACAGGCAATCTTCTTGGTTTAATAAGAACTGTTGGATAAAAATAGATTTCAGATCTATCTTGTACTGAGAGAATGCAAATACTGATAAAACTGCACACTAATGTTTTCCATAAAGTTTGTCACATGATATAATGCAGTTGCTTGCTTTCCCCTGAGTTCTGCCAGAGGAAGCACAGTGGCTATGCCAGTTTATGATCAATAGAGATAGAATGTTCTACAAGGTATTCTGGGAACTGTAGTTAACTGAGAACATTTTTCTTTCAAATGCATTTGTTAAAACAATGCCCAAAAGAGACATGATATTCTGGCGACTGTCAGAGTTTCTATGATAAACTCTGCATTTTTTAGAGGGTTGTAACTGGCAGTTTGGCCATTGCTAAATGGCACCATCTGTAGTGTAGCCTGAAGGTTTGCACAAACTGCAATGCTATTGCCATTCAGAAAAGTAGATCTTTTAAAGATCACGTAAACCCGGGTTAAGAAAGACACAAAAATAGTTGGTCTTTTCATTGATTTCATTTCAAGCTGAGTTCTCATGCATAGAGATGTGCTCTACAGAGATGTGCTCCAAGTGAGGGGCAGAGGTTGTGGCCAGTTAATCTCATAATGGATTATTTAACATTTCTGCTTGTTTTACTTTCCATGTTATATTACTATCATTAGGGAGTGGGTGGCGAAGTTGCCAGGAATAAAATAAGAAAACGCTGCAATTCTATATTTTGCCAGAAGAAATAAGAATCATTTGGGTCTCAGGCTAGCCTGGGAGACAGAAGGTAAAATCTTGTGGGAGATAGGTATTATGGGTAAATACTGGAAATGGAACTTGGACAACCTGGGGAGAAGTGCCCAGGTAATATAAGCTGCCAGTGCACAGCCCTAGCAGATGGCTGCCATGGTCCATGTTAAGAGCTAGTTCTGACTTCTCAAGAAATGTCCAAAAATATAGATTTCCTTTTCAATATAAATTACCTTAATTTTTAATTGGTGGCATCATGTTCTAATTTAAAATAAGGAAATATGGAAATCAAACAAAAACTTCTCTAAACCTGTTCTGGACAATCTACCTCGGTGTGAGTCGTATCTCTAATCTTGCATGTTTAGACTAGCAGTTTAAATGCCTTCTTAAACTAGACAAAAACACTTGAAAGGTAAAAAGTTAGAAGAAAGTCAAATTAGATTTTTGGGAGTTAGTTACTCTGTTTCTATGTTTCAAATGAATTGGCTAATTTTAACTTTCTCTTAATTCTTCAGCGTCTCTAGAATGTACGTATCTGTAGTTTATGTGTTCACACTCTAATAACCTCATAGGCCATCAGTACTTTTCTATTTATTTTTTAATTTTCAGTTTCATTTTGGCTTTTGAAGTGGGCCAAAATCATCAGAAATCATCATGGAAGAATTAGAATTATTAATTCTTAGTAAAACCATGTGGCAAAATAATATATATACTTGTGAAAAAGCTATTTTATAGATAGCCTGGAAATTAAGCAAAATAAACTGAATTATCGGTAGAGTTTTACCTCAAAAAGAAGGTAATCTTTGCTAATCCCTCTTTCCAATATTCTATCTTTGATTGCATAAGGATAAATTGATGGAAAGCAGTTACAAAGAGAGAACAATGCAATTTTGGAGATGTCAGAATAATGAGAAAATCTTGTTTTCTTCTAAGAGAATACGTATGCATGTATTCGGATATGTAGGATTATATTTTACATATTTAAAAAAGAAAAAAGATAAAAAGAAATATTAAAACATATCCAAGAGCATTAATATTATTGTGAATATACAGACAAAAATTAATGCATTTTATATTTATTATTAATGCAAGGATGATCATTATTTTGTATATAGTTCAGCTCTACCTATAATTTCCCAAACTTTGATTGTTTTATTTTGAAGAAACATGCCATGCTAGCATATAAAGTGACAAATAATCTGATAGAAATCAGTTTCTACCCTAAAATTATTAGATATTTTAAAAATCCAAGTATGTCCCTTATCTGGCCCTTTAATAAATGCCTGTTGCCTTGTTTCCCTTAAAAGTCTGGTAATAGCTGAAAAGAAAAACGAAAAGTACATATGCTTTTCACTGAGGCAGAAAGAGCTCTAATCATAAAGTTTCCGACCAGAACAGGGTCACCTACACTGAAATTTTCTGTGAACAAATAAGTGCTGAGACAGCAGATTGACTTCCTTAGTGCATTTTTCCCCTAGTAAAATCAGTTCGAGATGAATTGCAAAATAAATAAATGTCAAATAACAATTCCCATGACTAGTATTTGAACTGAGTTTAATGATTATTATGAAGACAAAGCTGTGATAGGTTCCTGTGTAGAATGCTTAAAGGGGACAAACTGAAATGACTTTAGCTTAAAACCATTTTAACAAATG
>NC_045444.1:31492880-31590963 GCF_002776525.5 Piliocolobus tephrosceles | reverse complement strand
AGGGGACAAACTGAAATGACTTTAGCTTAAAACCATTTTAACAAATGAATGTATTTCTTAAATGGCTATATCAACCAACCTTGCTGTCTAATTATGGCTGGCAAAAAGATCTACAGATGAACTATTCCAAAGCCTAAGCCATTATTTTTGGTTGACATTCCCCAACATTCAGTTAATAAACCTGAAAAACATCTCACTCATTTAATATTGTAGGTTCTCATTTATAACTAGTTGAGAATATAACAGATAGTTGTACTCCTCCAAGTTAGACGTTCTCTGATGACTTCATTTAGACTCGATGGTCATGTGGACCATGGATGCTTTAACCATTTTCCATGCTATCATGGTTGCTTTTTAATCTAGACATTTAAAACATCTAGCATCCATTCTTTCAAATTTATTTTTTAAGAAGAAAATATTCCTAAAATGTCTATCTTGTGTCCCACACAGCAGAATGGCTTTAGGAGCGTGTGATTCTCTAGCCCTACCAGGTTTGTTTTAAAAGAATATGCTGCTGGGTACAGTGACTCATGCCTGTAATCCCAGCACTTTGGGAGGCCAAGGTGGGTGGACCACCTGAGCTCAGGAGTTCGAGACCAGCCTGGGCAACGTGGCAAAATCCTGTCTCCACAAAAAATACAGAAAAAGTGGGGAGTGGTGGTGTAGACCTGTAGTCCCAGCTAATTGGGCGGCTGAGGGAGGAGGATTGCTTGAACCCAGGAGGCAGAGGCTGCAGTGAGCCATGTTCATGCCACCATGCTCCAGACAGGGCAACAAAGGAGACCCTGTCTCAAAAAAAAAAAAAAAAAAAGAAGAGTATGCCTCTGTACTGTACTTATTAACACGTAGCATGCATCACACGTGAACTTTTCAAGAGCAATCTTGAATATAAGGATATTCTTTTGATGTTCTGAAATTGATTTTGGTGTTAAGCTTGTTCTTTGGAAAGCTATGTGCTTCAAAACATTAAATTGGTTTCCAACTAGTTTTACTTTTGTAGCTATACTATTCTTTTATCTGGAGGAAATCTTTAAAATGTTGCTATAAAACTTGGAGCTGTTTTTGCTATCAACTCCATATCATACAGTCATCTCTATTTAAGAGTCAGGAGAAAAAATTTCTCTGCCTGGGGGACACAGTTGTATTTACCCAATCAATACTGATTGCATTTCTTTTTTTGTGTTGGTTACCAAAACGATTAGAGTCATATCTGTGGCCTAATTCCAGGAAATGAATGAGGTTTCATGAGTTTCCTGTTCTCCAACTCTTTCACTTCAATTTGCTTTAATTCCATTACCTGGTTCTAGGGGTATTCATCTGATTGTATTGCAGCTTTGAAGGTTTCTAGTTATTCTGTTTTGAACACTGTAGAGTTGTGAAAACTAATTCACAAAGTTTTCCTTTTGCCATGCCAACTTTTGGAGACTATTGATTAAACAAGAAATCAATGAAAATCTTTAGAAAGACCAGATTTTAAATATAGTTCAATGTGTTTTTCAATCATTCATTAGCCCTTCTCATAAACTCATAAAATCACAAAAATAAGTCATAATTCTGGCAAAGGAATACACTTTTTGCACAAACAATCCAAGCTACAAATGTGAAACATTCAAAAAAGTAAATTTTGTGATTCCATTAAGTATTTCAGGTAGTACTTCACATATTGTGGCAAATGAGTGTTCATTGCTTATTCGTTTTTTTGGCATAGACATCCTTTCTTTAGAACTGCTTGGTAGACCTCTCCAACCAAATATCCCAGCCTCTCACATTAAGCGTGTCCAGAAATGTACCTTATTGTCTTCTGCATCTCTTTCCCAATTGTTCTCCTGTATTATTACCACCTAAATATGGAACCTCAAAGAAATCTTTAATGTTTACCTTTCATTACTGCATATACCAGTCAGTTTGACACATTGATTCTAAGTGTCCAAAGCCATCTGTCTTTTTTTATTTTTTATTTTTCAATATAGCCACTAGGGCTAAGTTTGTCCAAGTCACGCCCCACAGGCAGCATGTGGCCTGGGAGAGCTTTGAGTGCAGCCAAACACAAATTCATAAACTTTCTCAAAACATTATGAGTTTTTTGTGATTTTTTTTTTTAATTTTAGCTCGTCAGTTATTGCTAGTGTTCATGTATTTTATGTGTGGCCCAAGATAATTCTTCTTCTAAGGTGACTCAGGGAAGCCAAAAGATTGGACACCCTTGTTAGGCAATCACTACATTTGTTTGGATGTTCTGCAAAAATAACGTTTTTTGCTTTGGACACAAGGAAAGGAAACCTTCTCAAATTAGCTCAAGTAGAAAATGTGGTGGGAAGGAAAATTAGGCCTCACTTGGTGCAGTATCTGAGGCAATAGGTGAGGATAAGTCATTGTTTCTTTCAGGTTTTCTATTTCTTGTTCTCTCTTAACTGGTGTCTGCTCTCTATTACCATAATATTATTCATAAGACTCCAAAATGCTTTGCTGTAAAATTGAGTGAGTATGACTTTTTAGCTAATCATTATACAAAAATCTCTCTAGGTATCTTAGCTAAAATTCCCAAAAAGAAAAATGTAATTGAACTAGGTCACACATCACAAGTTTCTGTCCAGCCTAAATCTACCCCCTAAAAGTTACAGATTCAAAATCCATCCATCTTTTCTGAAGCAATGGTGCCGTGGTTGAGCAGACCCAACTCAGCAGATTTTATAGTGGAAATAAGGTTACTTGAAAAAAACTGGAGAGAGTAGAAAGTGATAGACAACTCTATCATAAGTGTAATGTATTTCTATATCTAAATGTTCATTATTAATCAACTTCATATTTTTCTCATTGTAGGCCAACCTACAACCTACTAAATATAGTTTGGAGCAAAGATATTCCCTTTTTCTTGACTTATGTGATTTATTTACTTTTCCTAATAAACACTGTATTAGTCAGCTTTGATGCAGTACTAAACAGTTCAAAAATTACAGTGGATTTTAACCAATATCTGACTTTTCATTGACATGTATTACTTGCTCACTTCACATGTGATGGTCATTTCGTGTGTTATGTGTGTTCTTAAGTCAGACACATGATAAAGGACTGGCCACCATTTGTGACATAATATTCTTATGGAAGAGAAAAAAGGACAGAAGAGCTGGCAGAACTGGGTGCTATATCTTAAAGATTCTGCTCAGATGTGGTGCATATTACCTCTGCTCAGGTTACATTGGCCAAACTATATCATGCGGCCAGAACTAACAATGCTGTGTTTGGATCATACTTCTCATACTAACAGGGTATAGCAAATTACCTAATTGTGAATGAATGTGTATGATCCCTTTCCAGGATAGGATGGGAACAAGAAATTGGGTACCATACTACGAATCTACCACAAATTACTATAATGACTCATCATGAAAACTAATAAACTTCAACTCTTTATTCCAGTGGTTTTCAAAATATGATGCAGATCCATGAGGCTCCTTGGATGTGCTATATCAAGGCCAAGATAAATTTAGAGGAGCAAGGTTCTGTGCCCTTCCTTACATAATAGCTCTGCTTTTATCTATTTTATATGTTAGATACCTGTGTTTGGTTTATTTGTGGGGGAAATAATAGGTTTCTTTACTTTCAGAATAATGTTTAAAAGTATTTTCTTTGCTTGACAATCAAGATCTTCTCTCATATAATGCCAGTCTGATTAGTAAAATCCAATGTCCCTATTATTTTCCATTCACTTTGCACTTCCACCAAAACTCACTGTTCTTAATTTGTTTGCTATGTCACCTATTTTTTTTCTTTGAATTTATTTACTTCATTCTTATCACATAGACCATTATGCCCTTTTGACTTTTATTGCATCATCAGTGCTTTGCAAATTTTACCTGCATTCATTTACTAGTTGGTAACACAGGACCACAGACTGGGTGGCTCAAACCACAGAAATTTACGTTCTTACAAATGGGAGCTAGATGTTCAAGATCAAGGGTGTCCTCAGGGTTGCTTTCTTCTAATGCCTTGCTCCACCTTGTAGAGATGGCCATTGCCTCCAGTGTCCTCAGATGCCTTCCCTCTGTGTGTTCCCGTGTCCTAATCTCTTCATATAAGGACACCAATTATATTGGACTAAGGCCTACCCATATGATCTCATTTTACCTTAATTATCTATTTAAAGACACTGTCTCCAAATACAGTCCCATGCTAAGGTGCTGGGGATTAAAGCTTAAGCATCCGAATTGTGGAGGGTCACAATTCAGCCCACAACACCGTCTTTCAGTTTTAGGTGATAATACTCACTCAGCTCTTATTAAAATAAATTTTCAAAATATATGAGATTCATCATAAGTCTGTTGCAAACAATAGAAAAAAGCAATATTTTTAATATCTTTCAATAGCTAATTTAGTGGACTGAGTTAAACAGGTAACTACTGTCAAATCATACACAACTAAACTTTGCATTATTGGACTCTTATCTTTCTTTTAGCTCCGTAATCATGTTGCTGATGAGGTCTTTCCTGGCCACAGCTCCAATACTTACCTACTTGCTCCCTTACACTTTACCTCACTTATTCCAATGCGTTCTTTCATTTGTTGCACTTTACTTGTTTACTGCATTTCTCTGTCATCTGTTTTAATTTCCAACAAGTCAAGGAACTCGTCTGCCTTATACATCCACTACTGAATCAGTTGTGCTAATCTGATGCTGGGCACATTGTAGGGATTCAATGACTATGTCTTGATAAAATAAATGCAGGAGAAACAGTGTCAGATATCAAAAGGTGAGAGCAGGCACAGAAGCAAGAAATTGGGCTGTCAAACAATTCAACAAAGCCAGTAGTTTAATATTTCACAATAAATCCTGATTATCAATGTAATGCAAAACAATATCTTAGGGAACTATAACATTTTCTTCTAAAGGGCACTGAACAATCACTAAGCTACTAGAGAATTGATTATAATTTAAATAAGATAATGAGGAATAAGTTATCATTATGTTCTACAAATATTTTCACACCCATGAAAGAAAATAAACATAATATACTTTGAATATACTTTGAATACACTGAATAATGCATTGACTGTACTTTTAATATATAACTGCAATTAAATATTAGAGGATTTTTTCTTTCTTCAAAATTTAACATGTTCACCCTCCAGAAAATGTTTCTTGACTATAATTACAATGTATACACATATTATCCTTAGGTTCCATTAAATGTATCTTTCTTTATAAATATATATATACACACAGATGTCATTATAATTATCATTAAAGTGACAAGTTATCCATGTTGGAACTCTAACAAATAGGGGTGTCACAGTGTCATTTTGGGAAGAAAAAGCTTGTCTTCAATCCCATATCCTTTTCATGAATCTAGCTCATTGATGCAAAATATTAAACTATTGAACAAGAAAATAGATTCTATGCAAGAGGTAGTTCCTTTAGAGGTACAAAATTTATAGGACCAAAGACTAGATTGTCTGAGGATAAAATTCAAAATAACCATGGAGGAAATAACATGAGGATTTAATTCTTTCCCAAGGAAAATTGTAAAGAAGAGAAAATAATCTAATCCCAACCTACAAGCTAATGAGAGTTAACTGTGAAATAAAAATTTCAAAAAACCTGGTGTACATGTGTTGTTCTTACAGTTTTCTTTTATCAAAATAGCTAGTGAAATAGTAGAGAATTTGTACATATCTTTATATTCTGCTTTAAATATTTTTGTTGATTGAACATAATTTTGCATGACAAGGTATATAAATGACTTTTTTGATAAAAATAAATTTCCAATGAAAGCAAAAAGGAACACAGCAACAAGTGAAAAGCAAGGGCATTTGTCATTTCAAACATATAACTCTACCTTATTACTTTCTAAATATCTTATGCCTTATTTTGGCTCTTGCTTCTGTTTACACATTCAGGTGGCAAAAGTTAATGTTATATTGTCAAAAAGCAAATGAAATTATTTGACTAAATTTAAAATTAAAGTTATAAGAAAGTGACTATAATTATGCTTTTCCCTGTGCCCTTATTTGGCACTGTTCAAAATGATTTAGAAACATTTTCAATTTTATGTACAGTATATGCCAGTAGGTGGTGGTAGTATTTTCCACAAGCACTACAATGCTATTTTCATTAGTAAATAACCAAATAACCCAAAAAATAGAGATCATTTGCAGACCTTCAATAATTCTTAGAGCAATGTAGAGACTTCAGAAGTAATCTTTCCCAAGTTGTATTTCTAGACTCAGTTTAAAAGCAAAACTAGGCACTAAGCATTTTAATCTCTGTATCAGATTTTTGTGAGTATGGTGGGGAGGGGGAACCTCTAATAAATTTGGGGGGCAGTGTATTTAATTCCACAGCATTGAGCGTTATATTTTTATTTGCCAACAGATGCTAGCCATTAAATTGGAACATTGGAATTGAAGATAAAAGGTGAGGTATGTATACCCAGCCAGTGGGTTATTTTAACCAGATTTTCTCCTTCATCGTGGCTCATTTGCATTGTGAATACTCTGAAAAAGACAGCTTTTGTGGTCTCTTTGCTGTGTTTGTTGCTCCTACAATGTAATACTATTCAAAGGGTCTGATTGTGTATTCAGATATTACATACATATTGCCCTGGGTCTGGGATTTCCTGTTACTGTGAATGATAAAGACTTTTTTCCTATTTAATGTACAATTCCCCCATTGTGTCCACATATGTGAAAGGGCACCTCTGTGGAATATCCATACTAGAGGAAGAGACTGAGAGATGAGAGAATGCAGTAGTTTGGCAGATAATAGAAAGAAGGTATATTTAGTAAGTGAGATAAGCGAGGTGAACATTAGAGACTGTCCCAGACCCAGACAAGAGCCTACTTCAACTTCAGATGGGATGGTTTAGAAAATGATCTGGAATTTACGACGTTCTGAACTGCATTTTTAAAGTGTTTTCCTGACCTTAATTTAATCCAAATTTTGGGAATCCAAAATACCCCTTCCAGCTCAGTCCAATATTATTTTTAGAAATTAGGAGGTGGAAGAATGTACAGAGACATGCTTCAAGTTTGAAAAGCCAAGATCTCTTTAAATTTGGTTCTAAAGGCAGGAGTAGAAGAGTGAATACATTATGCCCAAAGTCTGGTCCTTGGGCTGCCAGTTTCAGCATCACCTGGGAGGTGGTCAGAAATGCAGAATCTCAGACCTCACACCTACTGAATCAGAACCTGCAGTTTCACGAGACCTCCTGGAGACCTACACTCTTGTAAAAGTCTGAGAAGCACTGATTCAGATGATTCTGAGATAAAGGAACCTACTTATTTTCTTAGAGCTGGGAAAGCAACCACTGAGTGGTGTTTTATATACATCACACATAACCTCAACAGAATGAACGTCAGTCACTCAAGGTCCTGATTTTCCTATCTTAACTCTATTTGGAGATTCTGTTTATACTGTCACAAAGAATTAGAAAACACTGGACAGATGGCCAAGCAGAAGAAAAAAAATAGTCAGGAGGGTGCTGCAATTTTAGGGATGACCGAATCTTAAAGATCATTTAGCTGCTCGGTTCCCCTATCTAGGCAGCCCATGGCGATGTCCTTACATATTATGCTTCCATCAGGACTTGGTGAACAAAGTATTCTGAAAAGCTTTGCACATAAAAACTGGTGTTGCAGCTCTTTTGAAGCTGAAAGCAAAAAATCCCAGATAAAATTAAGCACCGAAATTTTGGAAATGTAGTTATCGGCAGCAGAATGGAAGCAAATTAAGCTTGTGAGCTCCAGTGAATTTTCAGCTGTTCTGCAAGGTTTCCTGTTAAAATGAGTCTGGCAGTGTTTGAAATATATTAGAAGCATTTTAAAACAATTTTAGTCAATTATTACTATTAGAAATGTCCATCTTTTTTAAAAAATGAAAATAACTCATTATGTTCTTGTATCCATTCCCACTTTAAAGCCTCTTAAGCAAAAGAAACTCAATAATGATTGCACTCTAATTTTGATATTCTACATAAGAATGACCCCTACATTTGCACCAAATAGGTGTTACCACAATTTTCAAAATTTCTATAAAATTTCTATTGTTCATTAACTTATACTTACTCATTAGCAATAAAGTTTAATCTGAAGTATTGTGCCTAGGGCATCAAATAAATTGAAAGAACAAATAGGAACAAAGTGTATTATACAATATATTCTAGGACCCAGTGTGAGATAGTTCAGGTAGAGAAGAAATGCAAATAGTTACCTGGTGCCTTCAGTTTGACCAGAATGTTTGCAGTGCCATTTCTGAGTTTCCATTCATCCACCCTGAATGGTTAGAAAGCTAACTTCTAAAATATATATGAGACATTGGGAATGCTTTCATTGGTCATTTTACTATGTGAAAAGTTTACTGAAGTGGAAAATTCTTGGGATTCAAAAGTTGTTAGGCCCATCAATGATAGACGGAAAGAAAATGTGGCACATATACACCATGGAATACTATACAGCCATAAAAATGTATGAGTTCATGTCCTTTGTAGGGACATGGATGAAGCTAGAAACCATCATCCTCAGCAAACTAACACAGGAACAGAAAACCTAACACTGCATGTTCTCACTCAAAAGTGGGAGCTGAGCAGTGAGAACACATGGACACAGGGAGGGGAACATCACACACCAGAGCCTGTTGGGGGTTAGGAGGAAAGGGGAGGGAGAGCATTAAAACAAATACCTAATGCATGTGGGGCTTAAAACCTAGATGATGGGTTGATAGGTGCAGCAAACCACCATGACACATGTATACCTATGTAACAAACCTGTACATTCAGCATATGTATCCCAGAAATTAAAGAAAAGTTAAAAAAAAAATAGTCATTAGGATTAGTTGCTGACACTATAGGATCCTCTTTATCCTCTTTCTTATGAGTGTTTTTGGTTACTACTAGCCCGGGGTAGTACCACAATGATCCTATGGACTCTGTCCTGCTTCTTGAACCTTTGTGGACAGCCTGTCTATAAAGAAACCTTTTCAGAAATATCAAATTCTGTGTGTGCCATGTATTTCATTTGGAGACCCTGGCAGATTCAGGGGATGTAAACAAAATTTATAACCAAAGAAAAGGTTAAACCACAGGAATTGAGATGTTTGTTAAGTGGCTTGTTAGTAGCAGGCCTGAATAGAAATCCTATGATGTGCAACTCCCAGCAACTGCTTTTTCTCCAACTTGAAGTGAGAGATTAGATGCGGAGAAAATTATTCCCAGAGCGTCTTCTCCCCTCAATACATTCAAAGAGGATCAGAATGTGTATCAGGGGGCTATTACTTGCCTCATGGTCATTTCCTCTGAAATGCATTCAATGGTCCGAGCCCAGATCAGGCACTCTACATTGGTGGCCAGAAATTAGAAACCACCATTTCCTTTAATATTGTCACCCTGAATATGACTCAGATTTAGTTCGTGAAACACACCCAGTGTCAGTGACTTTTTTATATTTCTGCACCTTTTTGTACTTCTTAAAGTGATGCTAGAGCCAGAAGTGAAAAGAATTAAGATCAGGCTACTTTTCACAAATGCACACATGATATCATCGATGAAATATTATTCAGACCACTAGTGTTTTTTTTTTTTTTTTTTTTTTAGATGGAGTCTCACTGTGTCAGCCAGGCTGTAGTGCAAGTGGTATGATCTTAGCTCACTGCAACCTCTGCCTCATGGGTTCAATCCATTCTCCTGCCTCAGCCTCCCCAGTGGTGGGGATTACAGGTGCATGCCACCAGGCCCAGCTAATTTTTGTATTTTTAATAGAGACAGGGGTTTCACTATGTTGGCCAGGGTGGTCTTGAACTCATGACTTTATGTGATCTGCCCACCTTGACCTCCCAAAGTATTGGGATTACAGGCGTGAGCACACCTGGCCTCAGACCACTTGTTTTTATTTTAATATAATTTATACATACCATGTAATGATATCTTCAACAAAGTAATTGTGAGAGAAAAACTAATCAATGATTTACATGTGGTCTGTGCTCATGTAAACATATGTGTGTGTATATATATATACACACACGCATATATTTATACACAATATACCTGCATGTATACAAACACACACATATATATTTATTCTTTCATCTCACACATTTACTAAGATGTTCTACAGCTGTACACTGGCTTCTCCAGTGTTGAGGTGGGCAGAAAACCTACACTTACCAAAGCCAGGAAAGTCAGATGAGACAATTTGCTGTTGGGAACTAGGGCAGGAAGAAGAGCATATTAGATCCTAAGTAAACATTTGATGACTGGTTGAGCAAAATTACAAGGAGTGAGTATGAGTTTTTTCAGAAGCACTGCTTATCTTCCAACATTTTAACTTTATTATTTTTAATATTAAATCCATCAGCTAACATATTCTCAGGATTACCTATCCACAGGATAAATAGACTCTATGATATAAAGGCACCAGATAATGCCACAGGGAAGAAACAGAGTTGATAGGAGAGGAGGGTCAATATCCACTAAGTCAACATGACTTCTCCCACAGGATTGCCTGAGTGCAGGGCTATGAGCATAGAAAACTATTTAGATGTTCTCTACGAAAAACCTAATTAAATCATTATAGGACTCACTTTAAACTTTTAACTTTCAGTGATGGTATCATTTTTCTGTTCTTTCATCTTACTTATATTGAGGATGTGCCACCAGCCCCACAGGGACATTCCTAGGGGTATCTTCCCTTCGCAGAGTGAGTGGAAACTGGCCCTGAACCCATGGATCAGGAATTAGAATCTACAAAGGAAGGGGAGGAGGCTGGGGGTGGAATCACGAGATTGTGAATAAGGTAGGCAGGCCTTAAAAGTCACTGTGCAGGAAACAATAAAGTCATAGAACTGGGTGTTTGTGCAGCACGTTGTGTGGGAGTAGGAGAAAAAGAGTCTCTTTTTCTCTTGGTCAGGAATCAGATTGAACATGTTTGCAAAGATCAGTTAAATCATCTGAAGTGAAGCAGTTGTTGCTGCTTTTGGGTATGAGTTGCCTTTGTACATGTGGTTTAGCCTATACTCTGTTCCTTGGGTTGAAAAATAATAAACTGAGGTTGAACAAAATGGTTGTCTTTCCTCCATGTCTGCCAGTGTTAGCTTTCTTACTCTGTTCTTATCCTTTGTCCCTTTGGATTGGACTAACTACATTTTATTTCTCCATCTTTTTCCTTCTGAGAGAGAAAGGTAATGATTGTAAAGAAAGAGTGTTTCATGGAAGGCCATTATAGACTAAGAAAGTAATTATTAGATTACAGATATATTAATAGAAAGAACCTTAACTAATTATCCTCCAGCTTTGGGGAAGTATCCATCCATCGTATTTTTGCAGATATTTTAAAATTTTTCATTAGAATTATCTATGAATCCAAGCCTGTGAGAATTAGTGATTGCACATACCTGGCCCTTTAACATTTCACACTTTCTTGCTAAACAGAGCTGTGTTTGCTCTAGCCAGTAATTATGATGGTAAAAAATTAAGAATAAACATTCAGTTGTGTCAAGAAAATACATTTTGTTAATTATGACCATTGAAGAGCATTTTATGTGTTTTTATTTAATTTTCATTTTACTTTGATATCATGTGACCATAAGTTTCAGGACTCTTTAAAACCCATTAAAAATATGTTTTTGTCCTCTAATTATAAAAGTACTGGATTAAAATTATAGATATTTGAAAAATAAGAAAGAAAAAGAATACCACATAATTTCATTCTTGACAAAATCACTTAATATTTTGATGTATTTCTTTCAAGTGTTATTTTCTTTATACCTATATGACTGCTTAAGCCCAAAGTAAATTTTGGTAAGTGTAAAATTTTGTGAGGTTATTTTCTAATTAAACTGTGTTTTACATATTTTTTCCTTTTAGCAATTTTTTTTAACATCATTTTGGTTGAGTTCATGCTATTCCATTATAGAGCACTGTACATGGGTCTGAATTCAACTCAATAAATGTGCATTTTGCTATTCCACTGGTTATTATTCTAAGTGTTGCAATAAACATATTTATATATGAATCTTAGCCTGAGTCTGAACATGTCTTTAAGATAAATTCTAGAAGTAGAATTAATGCAACAAAAGATATAAAATTTTGGGATAACAATTTTAAAATTATTAATATTTTCAATAATTTCTACCTTTTTATAAAGCTTATGAAGACTAAGATACCTATCAGTCATTTAGAAGAGGTCCATTCTAGAAAAATATATTTTTGATTAAAAATCTATTTGATTCAAATTTATTTAAATATTTAAATATATTTATACTATTTAAATTTATTGATTGGATTGCTAATGAGAATGTATTGGATAGCCATATTTCTGATTTTGTGAATCGTTTATTCATCTTTTTTCCAATTTCTTATCACATAGTGGTCATTTTATTGGGCCCAACAAGAGTTTTATAAATTAAGAATGGCACTATATGTCTATTATATTGTTGTAAAATTGTCAGTTTTGTTTCCCTTTGAACTTTAATATATTTCCTTGACATTTAGAGAGTCAATTTTATGTTATAAAATCCATTGGTTTTTTCCTTTGTGAATTCTTTCATTGTTTATAAATTTAGAAAGACTATATAGTCACAGATTTCATATTTAAATGAAATGCTTTTATTTGACATTTCGGTTTAACATTTTAACCAATTGGGAAATAATTTTAGCACTGGATAAAGACAGATATTTGATATCTAGAAATATTTTATGTTCCAGTATATCCATTCTGGAAACCATTGAATAATGTTGTAAATTTTTATACACTGATTTTTTTCTGAACACAAATCTGATATCTTGATCTGTTTATTGATTTTACAGCAGTCCACACTAAAATATTTACATTGAGCAATACATTTTAATATTTTATAGCTCAAGATTCTGCCAGCTCTTTTTGTTTAAAGGTGTTATGAGTGGCTTATTATAACTCATAAGTATGGTGTGTGGTTCTTTTTATGTTTTCAGAGGCTCTGCTTAGTCTTTTGGTTTTAAACTAGGATTTTTAGAATTTTATTTATTTTTTAGAATGATCTATTTTACTATGATCAAATGTGTAATTAATACAAATTTCAAAACTAAACTTTAGAAAAGGCACGTCGGTGAAGTTATATGCCCATTGTCACTCAACAAGCCAGTAAATTATAGATTTGGAATCAGAACTCACACTATAACAATTTTCCAGTCTGATGTTTAACTTATGAAACTCATAACCCTATTGTTTATGGGCTGAAAAAACGTCTGGTTGTGGGGCTTCTTGCTCATAAGGAGCTTTCCCTACGGACTGTGGGACAGCCTCCCTATTGACTTACAAAAGTTTCTCAAAGCCTTGATCCCAGAAAGGGAAGAGGCTCAGGACAATACCCTTGCCATGTCATTCTGTCTTTGTTAGAGCATAAAATACTCTTGGAAATATCTATTGTGAATGCTAATATAGATATAGTCTCTTTGGGAATAGGCCTGGGTTGAAAGGGGCAGGTTCCTGGAACATTATGGTGGCCTAATGATATGTCTGTGAAATAAAACAGTTCATTCCAAATAGGTTATTGTTCATGTTTAAGTGATTATAGCAGTGATTTAAGCCAAACTAAATATTCTCTTTCCACAGTTTACTTCAACTCATTCTAATCCTTCTTCACACAAACCTGTTCAGTTTCTATTCTTTTTCTAATGTGAGTATTTGATCATGTGGGCAAAATTTACTGATTGAAAAGAGTGTGGAAACTAAAAAAAGGGAAAAGAACAAAAGAGTAAGTACTGTGTGGTTAGTGGGAGGTGGAGGACTGGATTGATTGCAAGTGTTCTAAGAGAAAAATGACACATCCGACTGGGCATCAGGAATCATTTCTTGCCAATGACATTTCTGAAGCTGTGGAATCATCTCTAAAAAGAAATGATTGAAGCCTCTTGTCTGAGCCACTTATAATTTCACCTAATAAAGCTTTTGAGAACTCTATATTGCTAGTAAGGGATGATGACTTAGTAAGTCCAGTCCGTTGATTCTGTGATAGTCTTGGCATGACCTACTCATGGAATAACTTCGTAATCAAATCTAAGACACCCTGTGAGCACTATATAAATTCATGCCTCCAATTTTTGGACAACTATTCAGATATGATTCTGCTGTTTGTAAAATACTTATACAAGAATGACTGTTCTTACATTTGTAAAAAATACTTTTCCCCCACAAAAGAATGTCTTCCTCTATCACAGGAAAAATGATTTGAAAAATAAAATACAAAAATAAGCAGAATTTGTCAAGATACAGTATACAACATCCATGATGCTTTATCTAGCTGTTGGTGTTGTTATTTCAAGACTAAATAACAGTGTTAGAAGTTCCATTATTATTTTATCAAAATAAAAGGAAAGGAAGAAGAAGAAAACACTCTGAGTTGACAATTTGCATATCATACTTCAAGGTAATATAATTTAAAACAGCTGATCTAGGCCCAGCTCGGTCGCTTATGCCTGTAATCCCAGCACTTTGGGAGGCCGAGGTGAGTGGATCACGAGGTCAGGAGAACTAGACCATCCTGGCCAACATGGTGAAACCCCGTTTCTACTAAAAAATACCAAAAAAAAAAAAAAAAAAAATTGTCTGGGTGTGGTGGCACATGCCTGTAATCCCAGCTACTCGGGAGTCTGAGGCAGGAGAATCACTTGAATCCGGGAGGCAGACGTTACAGTGAGCTGAGATTACGTCATTGCACTCCAACCTGGCTAAAGAGTGACACTCCATCTCAAAATAAATAAATAAACAATAAAACAGGTGATCTAAACGCTCCAATTAGACTGATCCAAAACACTCAAATTAGACTTTACAAGCAAATAACCAATTCTATCTTGGCTTTAGCATTGTCTCTGACACCCTTGTAATATGAATATCTGAACAAAATTATAAGAGCCTCCTTTCTGGTGCCTGGGAAACTTATTAACTACTTGACATTCAAGGCGATGACTTCCCAATGTGAAAAGTTACTGCTAATACCTGATATTAGCTTGTTTGGGTTTTGACTAGTTCCTACAAAAAAGCTCAATTGGCAGTTCCCCTTTTACTAAAGATTGATTCCCTTTCTAAGTCCTTTCAAAATCTAAATTAACCTGGGGATTTTCACCTTGACTTCTTTAGTTGCAAAGAGATATGACATGCAGAAACTTTCTTGTTAACCCATCACATAAGACAGAGTTTGGTTTCTGTAATCGTAAGCGCAGAGCACTATAGAGAGCTTCTACATGGTAAAAGGAAAGGAAATTGGAAGGAGGAACTGAAAATATTTTTCTCCTATGAATTAGCACAAATACAGATTTATAGCCTACACATGTGTTTTGTTTTTACTGATGGTTGTAACTAGGGACACCTGTAAGACAGAGCCAAAGGGGAAGAATTAAAAATAAATGGAAGAAAAACGTAATAATAAGCTGCATTTCAGAGCTTGATTTGAAGCCTAGTATGTGAGACTTTAAAATTCCCCTTTCCTGGAAATGTTTTATCATTTAGCTTATGTAATTTAGCATACAGTATGAAGGCTGAAATAAAACATTTTTAAAAAGATTCTTTCAGTATTTCCAACGGAAATGTTGAGCTAAGTGTAGAATTTGTGGGATCAGTTAGCTTATGAATAATGATCCTTTATGCTGGCATTGGGAAATCCCTGTTCCCACAGCTAGTTCAATAAAGCAATTAATATCAATAAATGCTGAAGAAAGCAAATCTCTATTCACTTTTGTCTGGATTAGTTAACATGAGAAAAATCCTATCCCTCTCCTGAAGTATTTAACCTTCTCATAGGAAGACATTCTAATGGAAGGTAAAGTATGTTTTGACACATGTTTCTCTTGTCATACACCGTCTCATTCTTATAAAGTGATTCACCTTTCAACTACCCCTAGAAATTTTAAATGTGGTTTTCTATTTAGACCAGGATCTTGTGGCAAACTTGTGATGTCAATCTACTGTATCATTTTTTCCTAATAAATTAACTCTAAATTTAGCTTCTGTTTAGATGACTTCCTTTAAAGGAAACATAACTTGCAAAATTCAGAATAACATTTCTTTTCTACTGCATAATGATTACACATTCCATGCAGAATAGTTCACATGTATTCAATTTACAGAGGATATTTGAGAAAAAGCAATTTTTGTGTGACATCACATACTTCGGTGAACCTTTTAGCACAGTCTACACAATGATAAAAGGTTTCACCAAGGCAATGGGTGAGGTTTAATCGACCTCATTGATAGATAAGGATATAGGCATTTGAACTTTCACAGATCAGCATTCAGTAAACCAATGTTAAGAAACAGCCCTGAACTTTTGCTGCATTTGGCAACATTATTTGAGATTTCACACGCAAGCAATAAAAAGCTTAAAAGATATTATCCTGTAGAGTCCAAAAAATGTGGTAATAAGGTAAGAGTTGAAGTGCATTGTTGACATAAGAAACCCCTGGCTCATGCTTGATTTATAACACACCCAGTTTCGTCAGAATTGGCATAAATGAGCTCTTCTGACAGTATGGTGATAACATACTGCAAGAATTGAAGCTGCCAATTCTTACACCTTCATTCTACTAGCAAAGAATTTTAAAACACAATTTCAATATTGCTACAATACAACACTCTTTTGCTGGTTCTCAAAAACTAAAAGACCCATTCTGCCTGCTGCTTATACATTTGAGAATGGAGAGAAAGCCAACTTTGAATGTACCTAACTAAATGTGTGTGTGCATGTGTGTGTGTAACTGTTAATTTTATATAAACCAAAGTTACAAACAGTTAAAATTTATGGTGAGGTGCCTAATTACCAACCTATAATCAAATGATACTTTAATTTTGAAATAAAGTATAAATTTCAAACCATACCTTAAAATTAAGTATAGATTTAAAATCAGTACCTTAAAACATAAGTAGAGGCTATTATTATTACTCTCATTACACTAGGTTCTTCTTATTATTTGCCATCTTATCTGTGGGGATTGAATAAGAAAGAAGACAACATTTCTTACAGAAATTACATTTAAAAGTTACATTACAGTAAAGCAAGTAACAGCTTTTTCAGAGAAGTAAAAGTTTATTTTCGCAGTGTTTAAAGAAACACATATTGTGGAGGAAGGGGTATCAGGAGAAAAACATTGAGTATGGAAAAATGACAGGACCATAACCATAAGCATTTGTTGTTTTTCAACTTCCTCATTAGTGAATTCTTTTAAAGCCCTTTGTGTTCAATTCAGTGAAAAATTACACCTTAAAATATTTTATGTATAAATTGAACTATGTTCAAAAGTGGCTAGTATTATTAATGGTGTTTGTATCAAGGGATAAATAATACATTAAAGAACACTGTGTATTATTTAATTATCAAAGCTTTTTATTTTGAGATAATTGTAGATTTACATGCAGTTGTGAGAAATAAAAATTCCAGAGTACCATTTACCCAGTTTTCCTTAGTAGTAATAACTTGCATAACTATAATACAAAATCACCAAGCAGGATATTTACACTGATACAATGCACTGATCATACTCAATTTTTCCCAGTTTCACTTGTACTCATGTGTGTGTCTGTGTATGTGTGTGTGTGTTTAGTTTCATAAAACTTGATTACATACGTAAGCTCATATACCCGCTACCATGGGAAGGATACCGAACAGTTCCATCATCTTGCTTATCTCTCATGTGGCTCTTTCATAATAACACCCACCTCCTCTTCTACTCTACCCCCATCCTCACCCTGACAGTCACTAAACTGTCCCCACTTTCTACAATTTTGTCATTTCAAAAATGTTATATTAATGGAATCATACAGTATATAAACTTGATATTAGCTTCTTTTCACTCGACAGAATTCACTGGAGATTCGTCTCTACTTGTGTGACATCCATAGTTAATTTATTTTTATTGCAAAGTATATTCCATGATATCAATGTGCAACAATTTGTTTAATCATTCATCTATTGAAGGACATCTGGGTTTTGTTTTGTTTCTAATTTTTGGATATTATGCCAAGTGTCTAAAGACATTCCTGCTGTCTCTCTATCTTTGATTTCTTGTTTGAATCTATTATGTTCAGAGAGCATACTCTGTATGAGTTAATTCTTTTAAATGTGTTGAGGCTTGCTTTATGATCCAAGGGTGCTTAAAAAAAAAAAAAAAGTATATTCTTCTGCTATTTGTTGGCTTGTTGTATATGTGCCAATGAGATCCTGTTGGCTAACTGCATTGTTTAGCTATATATCTTTGCTGATTTTCTGTGGAGTCATTCTTTCATTTGCTGGGGTGCTGGGAGAGGAGGGTGTTAAATCTTTAACTGTAATTGAAGATTTATTTATTTCTCCTTTAAGTTTTATCAGATTTTGTTTCATCTATATCCAGAGTGTCTTCTTTGGTGCATATACATTTGAAATCATTATTATGTCTTGCTGGTAGATTGATCTCTTATTGTTTTGTAATGTCTCTTTTTATCTCTAGTAATTGTCTTTGCTCTGAGGTCTGCTTTATCTGATAATAATACAACCACTCTTCCTTTTTGTTTTAGTAGTATTTACACAGGTATGTCTTTCTCGATCCTTTTATTGTTCATCTACCTATATTGTTAAATTTGAAATACATTTCTTTTAAATGCCATATAATTGGGTCATTTTTTAATCAATTATATTGATATCTACCTTTCAATTGGTGTGTTTAGATTGTTTGCATTTGTTATAATTATTGATACATTAGACCTTAAATCTACCTTTTTATTATCTATTTTCTGTTTATTGTCTCTATTTCTTGGGTCTCTGTTTTGTTGTTCTTGACTTCCTATAGGTTACTTGGATTTTTTTTTTTAGGTTTACATCTTGATTTATTTTGAACATATCTCTTTGTTTAGTTTTCACAGTGGTTGCTCTAGTTATTATAATATACATATGTGGCATATCGCAGTCTAATGATGTCAACATTTTACCACTTTCAGTAAATTGCAGAAATCTTACCTTCATATATGTCCTTTTTCCTTTCTACTTTTAAGCATTATTGTCTTGCATATCAGATGGTGTTATATTTTAATTGATCTTAAAATATGGCTTATAAAACTCATAAGAAGGACAGTCTATTGTATGTACCCATATATGTCTCTGAGTGGAGAAGGGAAGTCTCAGGACCAGTAGGAAAAGGAAAAGGGAACATTCTTGCTGTCAGCCTGGTTCCTGATTAATCGGCCTTGCTGTGCTGACCTACTTTCCTGAGGTTGTTGACAGGACAATCCAGAGAAGGAACGTACCCACCTAGGCCACCTTCTGTGGTTAGGTTGACAGTCAGGAAATGCAGGACTGAGTCATTGTCTTCTGTTGGGTGTAGGTCACAAGACACCCTGTTCTTTTTTTTTTTTCTGCAATCCCGGAGTCTCTCATCAGTTTTCCTTCTTTCCACCTTTCACCGTTCCCCATTTGATCTCCTACTACATTATTTCCAGAGTTTGTCATTGTACTTAGTGGAGAGGAGGAGGGCGATGTAAGTCTACATTATCTTATCCAGATGGGATGTACCACATAGCATATTTTAGCATATAAAAGACTTCTTTTCAGAAGTTGATAAAAGCCATATTCTAACAGTTTGTTATGGGAATGGTAGAAATAAAGAAATATGGAGAATAAGAGGTTGGTGAGATAAGAATAGGTCTGATGTTGCTGAGTATGCAAAACATTAATTGAAAACAATATTTCAGTCACAAGCAGTTTTATACCATAAATAGGAAACAGCCCATATATCATTTACATAAAGGAAAAAGAGGAATCAGAAACTGGATATTTTGACAAGTATCAAGACAGCAGTAACATACTGTTTGTGTTAGTTTTGGTAATTTCCTTAAATCTTTCAAAGCATGGTCAGAATAAGCTAATGTGAATTAGCTGCCAATATAATAAAAAAATTGTTGTCCTATAATTGTTACTTTTTGTCACAATTTCAAAAGTTTTATTTCTGAACTGATTCAACAGTTCAATAGATGAAGAACAGCATAAACAACTATGAGGAAATGAATAAAATTGGAGAATGTATATTAAGTATAAATGAAGACTTAATAAATCTAGAGAAATTGAAACAAATAGGTTAGAAAATTAACAAAACGAAATAGAGAAGTCACAAATATATGGTCAACTGTTATGTGATGAAGGTGGTACTGCAATTTAATGAAAAATAATCTTAAATAATGTTGAATCAATTTTATATTCAAATATAAAGAAAAGGAACTTTAACCAGTACTTCACAGTATATTCAAAGACCAATTCCAGATGGCTCATAATCTAAATTTGAAAGTTAATACACTACAGATAACAGTAAAAGGTTTTCATGAACTTGAGACAGGTAAAAATTTCTCAAGCAGAACCAAAAAGTATTAAGACAAAGATTTGTAATTTCTACTAAATTAAAATTTAAAACTTCTGTTCATCATAAGACAATATTAAGAGTGAAAAGGCAATCCATGGAGTGGGAGAAGAAATTTGCAATGCATATATTTAACAATGGACTCTTATCTAGAATGTATAAAGGACTCTTACAAATTGAGATAAAAAAGACAGACGACCCAATTGAAAAATTGTCAAAAGACTTGAACAACACTTTACAAAAGAGATTGTCAGAATGGTCAATAAGCATATGAAAAGTTCCCCAACTTCATTATTCATCAAGGAAATTAAAATTAAAATGAAAATGAGATTACTACATACCCACCAGAATTACCAAAATGAAAAAAAAGAAAAGTTGGAAATATCAAATGATGGCAGAAGTGTGTTGCAACTGGATTTGTTATACATTATACCTGGTAGTATAAATCAGTTCAGTCATTTTGTAAAAATATTTGGTACTAACTATTAAAAGTGAACATGCACACAATTTTGTAAACCCAGCAATTCCATGCCAGTTAGCATATGCACATACATGCACCGAAATACATGCAGAAGAATTCATAGCAGTTTTGTTCATCACAGACAAAAACAGGAAACAACCAAAATGTCCATCAACAGAAACATAAGCAAACAACCTGTAGTATATTTACATACAGAAATACCATGCAGCTGTTTTTTTTTTTTCCCAAAAAGAATTACTGTCACATACAACATGATAGACAAAATGTTGAGCAAAAGAAGTCAAATCATAAAAAGTACAGTTCATATAATTCCATTTGTTTTAAAAAAGCAAAATATGCAACAGTTTCTATAACAAAATTCAGAATATTAGTTTAAGTTTGGGTATTTAGTTTCTGAGAATGAACATGATGGAGGCTTCTGAGTACTTCACTGTGTAAGATTTATTAAGCTAGACAGTTAAGATTTATGCATTTTAGTGGTATTTATACAATGGTCAATTAAAATATTGATGGTAAAAATGTACCTACTTTTACTCAAAATCTATATCACAACTACTTGCTAATGACAAGAAAATGTGTAGAGAAAAGAGTCAGTAATACTTTTAAAGTATTATGTTATTCATACCCTTTATCAAAAATACACAACTGAGAAAAACACAAGTGATTAGAAATCAGGCAATTCGAAATTTGTCAAGAATCTTCTTTATACTGGCTATAAAATGTAGTGCATCACTTAACAATTTGTCATCAATTTTCTCATCTGTAAAATGTAAATTTAAATACCAGCTTCAATCAAAATCATATCAGTGGTAGTATTTGAAGTTGACATGGAAAGTGTTACAACATTTAAAACAAATACAATTTAAGGTAGTTAATTCATGTTATTGAAGCAATATCATGATGTGCTTGGGAATAAGTAAAATGATAAGAAGAATTTCAGGTATGTTGGAGAAGATACTTAGAAGGCAAAATGGAGAAGGTGTAACTGACCAGTCTTTTGAGAGATTTCAATTCAGTTTATACAATTGAGTATAGGACATTTCCACTTAAAGGATGACTCCATAGTCCTGCTAATTACCATTTGATCTAAAAGTGATCTCTTTGTACACAATTTGGGCTGCCTGCTTCTGGTTCCTCTTATATGTATTCCAGTGAATTTATGTTTCCCCAGATGTTCTACCTTCTAACCTCAATATCATTCTTATCTCTTCCCTCATCCTTTACCACTGCAGCCCAACAAGTTCTTCTCACTTGCTGCTCAGAAAAGTCAATACATTGAGAACAGCAGGAGGTGCAGCAGAGAAAAGAGTTTAATAGTCACAGGGCCAGCCAAGCAAGGAGACAGGAGATATTTCTCGAATCTACCTCTCTGAGAATTCAGAGGCTGGGGTTTTAAAGGGTACTTTGGTGGAGAGGGGGCTGGGGAACTGAAACAATGGGTTGCCTGGAAATGAAATCACAAGGGTGACAAAGCTGCTGGTGAGTCAGTACCCAGCTGAGGGTGCAGGACAGGTTGAGTCAGTCCTTAGTGTGGAACACAGGTTCAAGTGGCATCTCTCGGTCTATCAAAATGTTACATCTGAAAAATATCTTAAAGATTAGCCCTTTGGGTCTCATAATAGTGGTGTTATCTATAGGAGCAGTTGGGGGAGTTATACATCTTGTAATCTCAGTTACATGACTCTGGGACACTAAACAAGCTAAGCAAGCAATGGATGGCTATTGTTTAACAATACTTATTCCTTAGCAAAGTTCAGGCCCTTACCATGATTCTAAACTTGTGGCCTTTTACTCCTTTTCACAAATTACAGTTTTTATCTTTGAACAAGGAGGAAATCAGCTCAAGTAAAGGACTATGATGGCCTCCACACCATAATGAGCAAAAGCAATTTAGCGTGGTAGGTGCAAGATAGAGTCAATTATGTCAAATTTCTTTTACTACTATAATCTTTGAAAGGCAGTTTCATTACCTCTTTTCACAACAACCACAAATCATTTTCATCTTACCTCCTAATCTTTTACATCATCTACTTTTTTTCTCTGTCCTGTCACGACCTAATTAAGACCACTCTCATGTCTCATCAAAATTGATATCATAAAATAAAAAACAAGTTAGTTACTTCCTAAACACAATGGGGGTACAGGCATTGCATAAATACATTCATTGAAAATGGAAGCAATTGGCCAAAACAAAGGGGCTACAGTCTCCATGCAAGTCAAAAATCCAGTGGGGCAGTTAAATCTTAAAGTTCCAAAATGATCTCCTTTGACTCATATCTCACATCCAGGTCACACTGACTCAAGAGGTGGGTTTCCATGGCCTTGGGCAGCTCCACCCCTGTGGCTTTGCAGGGTACAGCCCCTCTCCTAGCTGCTTTCATGGGCTGGCATTGAGTGTCTGTGGCTTTTCTAGGTACACAGCGCAAGCTGTCATTGGATCTACCATTTTGGGGTCTGGAGGACAGTGGCCCTCTTCTCTCAGCTCCCTAAGTAATGCCCAAGGGGGATTCTGTGTGGCAGTTTCAACCCTACATTTCCCTTCTGCACTGACCTAACAGAGGATCTCCATGGGGGCGCTGCCCCTGCAGCAAACTTCTGCCTGGACATCCAGACATTTCCATACATCCGCTGAAATCTAAGTGGAGGTTTCCCAAACTTAATTACTGATTTCTGTGCACCCACAAGCCCAACACCACAAGGAAGCTGCCAAGGTTTGGGGCTTGCACCCTCTGAAACCACAAATGAACTGTACCTTGGACCCTTTTAGTCATGGCTAGAGTGGCTGGGATTTAGAGCACCAAGTCCCTCGGCTGCACACAGCAGAGGGGCCCTGGGCCCAGCCCACAAAACCATTTTTTCCTGCTAGGCATCTGGTTCTGTGATGGGAGGGGCTGCCACAAAGGTCTCTGACATGGCCTGGAGACATCTTCCCCATTGTCTTGATGATTAACATTCAACTCCTTGTTACTTATGCACATTTCTTCAGCAGGCTTGAATTTCTTGTCAGAAAATGGGTATTATTGCATCATCAGGCTGCAAATTTTCCAAAGCTTTCTGCTCTGATTCCTCTTGAATGCTTTGCTGCTCAGAAAATTCTTTGGCTGGTATACTAAATCATCTCTCTCAAGTCAACGTTCCACAGATCTCTAGGGCAGAGGCAAAATGCCACCAGTCTCTTCACGTAGCAAGAGTAAACTGTACTCCAGTTTACAAAAACTTCCTCATCTCCATCTGATACCACCTCTGCCTGGACTTCATTATCCATATCACTATCAGCATTTTGATCAAAGCCTTTCAACAAGTCTAAGAAGTTTCAAACTTTCCCACATCTTTCTGTCTTCTGAGCCCTACAAGTCTCTAGGATGTTCCAAACTTTCTCACATTTTCCTGTCTTCTTCTGAGTCCTCTAAACTGTTCCAACCTCTGCCTGTTTCCCAGTTCCAAAGACACCGTCACATTTTTGGTTATCTTTACCATAGCACCCCACTACCTTGGTACCAATTTACTGTATTAGTCTGTTTTCACGCTGTTAATAAAGACGTACTCAAAACTGGGTAATTTATAAAGGAAAGAGTTTTAATTGACCCACAGTTCCACATGGCTGGGGAGGCCTTACAATCATAGTAGAAGGCAAAGGAGAAGAAAGTCATGTCTTACATTGTGGCAAGCAAGACAGAACTTATGCTGTGGAACTCCCACTTGCAAAACCATCAGATCTTGTGAGACTTGCTCACTATCATGGGAACAGTATGGGGGAAACTGCTCCCATGATTCAATTATCTCCACCTGGCCCTACCCTTGATATTTGGGGATTATTACAATACAAGGTAAGATTTGGGTGGGGACACAGCTAAAGCATATCACCCTCTTTGAAATTCTGTAACTCTTTAATCCACAGATAGTTATAGTGGGCTTTCAGCAGGATGAAGTTGTAAATACGAAGGAAAAAAAAACTGAGAAGTCAACAGAGTAAAGTAGTAGTATCAGAGAAATCATTGGAAAAGTGGGAGAGGGCATATCAGTGAATTCTTGGATGGGAAACAACCTTGCCAGGCAATCCAAGTTATGCTCTGAAGTAACAAAGGAAGGCATCTGAGGAAGGGGTGGGGTTGGGGGAAAGACAGAAAAAGTAGTGCTGATGAGAAAAGCAAAACAAAATCCTCTTCCCTTATTGAACTGCACAGAGCTGGTGTGAATGTTTTTGAAAAGAAGCTGAGTAAAATTTCATAAAGATGGGATTAATGGAGTTTTCCAAGAATAAAGAGTGGCCTGTGGAGAGTGGGAGATAGTGAGATGATTACATAACTATTGGGAAGGTACATCACAATCATATTGAACTCAAGTGGAAAGAATTGCCTCATCTGTAGTCAGGAAAAAGGAGGTAAAATAAATTCGTAAACCCAGAAATTTAGCAACATAGACATAAAAAATTAGCCAAGGAATGATTACCTAGTTTCATATGCTAATTACTGCATTAAGATTAAATATTCTTTTTTGTTAATAATTTTAATAAAAGTTTTGCTATTTGAATATCCCTTAAAAGTTCTAGTTAGGGTATCACAAGCTAGAAACATGGGTGTATTATTTTCTGAAACATATTATTTTGGGGATAAAACATGTTATATAAATCAGGATAGGTTATGTTACATTGCATTTACAAATAGCCCCAAATCTCAGTGACCTGTATATTCATTGATTTATGTTACATTTCCATTATCAGTAGAGAATACAAATTCATCCTACATCCTCAGGTACCCATTCTACAAAAGCTCTATCTTGACAGATCTTTCATGATCATGATGACAGGGATGATCATCACACACTCGTTCTCAAAAACTTTCCCTAGAAATAACCAGTGCCACTGCCACCTGAATTTCATGGGCTAGAACAAATTGTGTACTCATGCCCAATTCCAAAAGGCAAGGGGAAGTGAGATTCTACTAAATGCCTGCGTAAAGAAACAACTAGGATATTTGAATGACCATAATGATAACTTTGAATGGGTAACAACAAGTAGGATAGTGAAAAATCTTATTCTGAGCCTTCTATTTAATAAAATGGCACTAAGAAGATAGGGCAAGGAAGAAAACTTAGTCACTGAGAAGTGTAATGAGATACCAATGTGAAACAACTAGCAATTGGCAGAGCTACAACTGAGTTTCAATGTCTGAATCTTCCTTGTGTAGCATATATCATTTTTAAGTGTACAACCTACTTCCTCCTCTTCCACAGACTTTATAAAAAGACCTGTACATTCATATTTCTGTGGCAATCTGTAACATGATAACCTTTGCTTTGTCTCTTTTAATTCTCTCCTCTTCGAGAACGTTGCCAAAATAAAGGAATATATTAAAGGGCATCTTGTACATCAAGCCATCTTAGTTTTATAGGTATATTGTTATTGCTATATTTAAGAGAACTTTAGTGATCTTTAGGGTATATATTTTTTTCAATATTAAAGAAAAAAGGGCTAGGCATGGTGGCTCATGCCTGTAATCCAAGCACTTTGGAAGGCCAAGGCAGGATGATCACTTGAGGCCAGGAGATTGAGACCAGCCTAGACACTATAATGAGACCCCATCTCTACAAAAAATAAAAAATTAGCCAGGCGTGGTGACACATACCTATAGTCCCAGCAACTCACAAGGCTGAGGTGGAAGGATCACGTGAGGCCAGAAGTTAGAGGCTGCAGTGAGCTATGATCACGCCATGGCACTGTAGCCTGGGCAACAGAGGGAGGGGCCTTATCTGGAAGGAAAGAAAGAAGGAAAGAAGGAAGGAGGGAGGGAAGGAAGGGAGGGAGGGAGGGAGGGAGGGAAGGAGGGAGGGAGGGAGGGAGGGAAGAAAGGAAAGGAAGAGAGAAAGAAAGAAAAAGAAAAAAGAAAAACAGTGTCTTCCTGCCCCTAGAAAGAAAGCAGTTTGCTCAACCTGTTTAATTGAGATGGATCAACTTTATGACAAACAAAGACTTTTAACTAAAAATGTAATTTATAGAAACAATAAAATAAATGATGTTTGACTCATACTCTGCATTGTCTATGGAGTGAAACTTAAGCATCATGCTATGCCTGTCATTACAAATCCCCAGCTGGAAATGGCAAGACAATCACCTGCCTAAACACTGATTCAAAAACAACTGCTCTCAGGATTCTGTCTAACTTTATCATTTCAAGAGTAAGAGATAGGATTATTCAATCTTAAAAAAATCACTTCCACATTTAGAAAATAATGCCACATACTGGGAATATCCACTTTCTATACCCCTTTTCTACCAAAAAGTTTATAAGAGATTTAACTGTGATACTTAATCAATCACAATTTGCTAATGATATCAAAGCGGCAGATTCAAGTGCACTTTAGATCATTTGAAAAGCTTTCTATTTTTCATGTACTCCTTTTGTCTGGGTAGAATAACCTTTAAAACTGTCTCAACCCCCTCTTTAGTAAAAAGACAGAGACTAATCACAAATGGGAACTGATTGCTGTTCACCAAACTTGAAATAAAATGCAGGTCTAAAGCTTTATATGCAGAAAAGATGGAATCCTCTTATCTCATATTGAATATGATTGCTGTCTCCCCACCCTTTGACATCCATTACCATATTAAGGACATCTTTACAGAGAAAAGAAGAAAGTACAGATTTATATTTGCTAGTCATGTTAGTTCTACTAAATACTTCTTTAATTTTCGTTTGTTTTACCTGATTTAATTGGTCTCCAGCACACCTCTTCTTTCTTCAACCCATCTTCTCTAAATGTCCTTAGAAACTGTTGCCATTGGCATAGTTTCTACCTGAAAATAATTTAAATTTCTGGGTTATGTACAGGAAATGTTGCTTAATTACCAGTTGCTGAGTGTCTTGCCACTTTTCAGGAATGTGTGAGCCCAGAACTCTCTACTCACTCTCCATATCACAGTTTGCACTCTGGGTTTTTTGGGCTAAAGTGTGTGTGTGTGTGTGTGTGTATTCTGAACATATAAATACTAAACATATTTATCTATCAAAATTTATAAACTAAGGGATGTAACAGAACCTCCCAAATTATTGTTTTCTCTTGATCATAGTCAGAAGGCCCACAGTTCTTTTGAGGAAAGTTTCCTGCCTCATGTGGCAACTACAGCCTTCAGCTAGGGCTTGTGCTTTGCGGTTTTGTTCACCTCGCTTTCTTTACTCATGAGTGTTTCTTTCCGACTTCTAGAAGCATTTCAGTTTGTCACCCTGTTCTATATAAATCAATTACTTGTTTGGCAGTGCTAGAGCTGGAATTGTGTCCCCACAAAATTCAAATGTTGAAGCCTTAAATCCCAGTACTTCAGAACATGACTGCATTTGAAGATGGGCCTTTAAACAGATGATAAAGGTAAATGAGGCTGTAGGGAGGGTTCTAATTTGACCTGATGGATTTTCCTCTGAGACAGGTAATTTTGGATACACAGAGCGATACCAAGGGTGGGTGTGCAGAGGGATGACCACGTGAAGAGGCAGCAAATAGGCAGTCATCTGGAAGCCAAGGAATGTGGTCTCAGTGCAACGAAACCCACTGACACTTTGACCCTGGACTTCCAGCCTCCAGAACGGTGAGAAAATAAAATTTGTATTGTTGAAGCCTGTCTGTAGTATTTTATTATGTCAGCTGTAGCAAACTAATACAGTCAGCATCACACTGAAAGAATTGAATAGCTTTTCACAAATACGAAGAATTAGGATTTTGTTCTTCACCTAATGGGATGGCATAATTTAACATTTAGGATATCATATGCTTTACAAGCACCTTTGAGGTTCTTAAAGACCCAAAAAGAAAAATAAAGTTTGGACCATTGCCCTTTCAAAGGGTCTGAAGTGCAGGAAAAGAACAGATATGCTTTATTTACTAGTAAACCAAGGACAGACAACTGAAAGACTGATTTCAAATATGAGCCCCAAAACAACAGTCACAAGGAATGAAGCTGCTGATTTACCATAGAGCTGCTTTTATATGGACAACATTACACTGATACTTCAGAAGGTGTAAAGTTTTATTAATGTAAAAAATAAAGTTAATGATTCCTCTGAAAAACTTAGATGTCAGCTAGTTGAGAAACATAGGGCAAGAGGGCAACTAGCCAGTTTTTTAACCATCATTTATTATTCAGAAAACAGAAATGAGAGAAGTCTGACTTCTCATTCCCCCTTTCTCTCTCTTCGCCTCACTTCATCAGCTAGGGATCTGTTGCATTCACCCCCCTGGCTACTTTTCAGCTAGTCAACTCCAACCTTACCCACATCCTGAGCATTTCTGGTCACTGCCAAAGATGCATACTCTCACACCTGCTCATCTAACTTCTTCCTTATTTTCCTTGTGATTTCTCTCCTTTGGTAGTTTTTTCCCTTTTTTTTTTTTCAAAACCTTTCTAGCCTCTAAAATACCACACCCGAGCAAATCAACTTCTTAGCAGAGCTGGCTACATAATCTGGGGAAGGAAGGCCTGTGTCAAACAAAAATGAGGGCACTAGCTTAGAAAGCAGAAAAATGTAAAGCTAAAGGCACTAGAATATAAAGCCGTTTCATTTTAAAATATTTTATTACCAGTAAAACACAGTGGGGAGGCCAGGTATGAGAGCTCATATCCCAGCACTTGGGGGAGGCCAAGACAGGAGAATTGCTTGAAGTTAGGAGTTCAAGATCAGCCTGGGCAACATAAGGAGACCTGCATATCAACAAAAATTTTAAAAAAATTAAAAAAAAAAAATTAGGCAGTGCAGTGGCATGTGCCTAGCTACTCAGGAAGCTGAGACTGGAGGATCACTTGAGTCCAGGAGTTTGAGGATACAGCAAGCTTGAGCTATGATTGCACCACTGTACCCCATCCTGGACTTGTCTCTTAAATAAATAAATATATATTGTCATATATATATCTCATATATAATATATATCATATATATAATATATATATATGTTTAAAAGACAGTCCCAGGATGTAATACAGTGGTGCAATCCTATATATCACGATAAAGGTAATAGGATACATGAGTAAAAACAAACTTACAAATTGCAAAAACTAATATTTTAGTATAACTTTATAACATGCAATAAATAATATTTTATCAATGTGATACCTTGATTGATCATAAGATTTTCCTGGCTTGCTTTTCTGAAAATTTATACATTAAGTCATCAAAGTTTATATGTTTAACAACTTATTTTCAATTGACAAAACTGAAAAAGATGTCATTCACTCTTGGCAAATAAATGTTGCAAAATTTTTTGATGATTTTTAATTTTGAGAAGGATATTTCTGCTGATACAACTGTTACTAGAACAGTTCAGTGTGTTTTATAGGCTGTGATGACATTGTAATGAATTTCTTAGAAATTATTTTGAAATATAATTTTTGGCACATCTTTAGCTAGTGATTCTTAAGGAATAGTTTTTCTTGAGGTATTTAACTTGATACAAATCTGTTCTGTGTAAGCCTGTTACAACTTTAATATATAAATGTAATGTAAACAATATATAAATATATGCATTTAAACGTAAATTTATACAATAGCATTTTAATTTTTCCACCAATATTTCCTATAACTTGTGGAGATTGTACAGGAAACCAAAAGTGGATTTAAGCGTTGTATATAATTCAAAAGTTCAAAACACACATGAATGTTTTTTATAACTGTCACTTCAGTTACAGGAAAAATAATTTTAAAATTGCCTTCATCATTAATAATTAATTGACTCAAAGCTTCATATGAAAATAGCATCCTTTCCTGTAGATTATGACTATCTTAAATTTAACTTCTATTAAGTCTGTGGATATGTGCTTTGAAATTGTGGCAATTTTTAAAACCAGAGATTATAAACTCTTTGAAGAATTTCAATATTTCTGTGATATTCTTTATTTTAATGTCTACACATACACTTTTATTTTGTATGAATTCACTGGCAAGGTATAGTGCATGAGCACTAACAGCTCCTGTACTGCTGCTCAGGGTGAAGAGTATTTGTGCAGATGCTTCCGATCCAGGCTCCAGGTCGTGGCACTCCTCAATCCAAGCCCTCCTCTTTCAAGGAATGGCACCCCCTGCCAGACTTCTGTGATTATGGTGGATGCTGTTCACCCTCTTGCCACTGCCAGTTTGGATCATGGTCTCCATCTGGCCAATGCCTTAGGGCAGTCATGGACTGCCCTGGGCATCCACTTTCACCCCAGGATCCGAGTCAATAGCTTAAAATATTAGCTTCTCCCACAGTCCTTTTCTCCTCAGCCCTTTGTCTAATTCAGCTGAAACACCATGTTTTCAGTTGCCCAAACCTGAAATCCAGGCATTTCTTTCACTCTTCTCTATTGTGCATCTTGTCTATCAATATCTAAATCTTCTTAGTTTCCATATTACTCAAATGGTCAGAAGCATTTGACACAATTGAGCATATCTAATGTATAAATACCCTTCCTCAATACCTTTTTTTTTTTCAAGGGTGGAGTGCAATGGCACAATCTTGGCTCACCACAACCTCTGCCTCCCGGGATCAAGTGATTCTCCTGACTCAGCCTCCCAAGTAGCTGGGATTACAGGCATGTGCTACCATGTCCGGCTAATTTTGTATTTTTAGTAGTGATGGGGTTTCTCCATGTTGGTCAGGCTGGTCTCGTACTCCTGACCTCAGGTGATCCACCTGCCTTGGCCTTCCACAGCCTCAATACCTTTTAGAACATTACACTCTCTTTCTTTTTCTTCCCATTTACTAAGCACTCCTTCCCAATCTCCTTTGTTTTTCCCTCTGCTTCTCTTGAATGCTTAATGCTGGAGTTACCACAGTTCACTCCTCAGCCCTCTTGTTATCTTTACTTATATCCAAGTATTGGTTATCTCATCCATACCTAGATTTAGAGATTGTCTCTATGCTGATGACCATTACATTTATGTCTCTTACCCAGGTATCTTTCTAAACTGCAAATACATCAAATATATATCTCTCTCTCTTTTTGGATATTCAGTAGATACCCCTAACTGCTTGGAGATACAACTCTTCTCACCACTTTCACCCCTATGACCCCAGACTCTTCTCTTCATTTTTCACTTAAGATCTATACCTCTAAAACACTGCATATTTTGCTTATTTGTTGATTGATGTTAGTGTTTCTTCTTCTTGCTAAGGAGAGACAGCTGACAATTTCATTCATCAATGGATCTCAAACACCTAGAGCAGTGCCTACCACATTATCGTATTTTAGATGCTAAATAAATATCTGTGTTTTTTTTAATCAATACAGCCTCTTCAACTTCTCTAATATCTCCTGTTCTCTTTCCCACTTTCAACTACCCTAATTCAGACAACAACATTTTTAGTTTAGTTTACTAAACTGAATAGCTGCCTAATTCTTCTTCTGCTCTACATTCTTAATCTCTATACATCCATTTTCTACTGACAAAGAAAGTCCTTTGACCAAAATCTTAAGCAGGCTCTTCTTAATCCTCTGTTTGACTAGGCTGGAGTTTAGCCTTTCCTCTCTGTCCTTGTAGAACCCACTTTAAGCAAAAATCCTGCTAGGTCAATTTAGCAAAAATCCTCTACCCTTGGTATCTGACCACTCTATCTTACCAGCCTGGTCTCCCTTTAGCAAGAATTTCATGGAGTCAGTCTGGCAAGACTCTCCCTTACACCTGAGTTTGCTCTCAGTAATTCTCCATCCACTCTCCCCGACCCTACTGCTTGGCTATTAACCCCTGTGTATCCTTGTTAGAGTCAGAGTTGAGTCCAATCTTGATCTCCCACTGCAAGACCCCATTCCAGTGTTCCCTGTACCTATTACAATGCTTTGCCTTTGGAATAAAATTTGCCTCACCCTCTTTAACAAACTTCATGAATATTTTTTTCTTTAACACTATAATCAGAACTGACTTCTAAAAATGGCGACCATATCCTCTTCTGCTTCAAGTTTTGCAATAGCATAGTATTTTCCTCAATTTATAAATAGCCACAACTATAGTTTGATTTAAAGACATCATCAAGTTGCAATCTATCAATTTCCAACAGTATCTTCCAGGAGGTTTCTTAATTTTATACAACCGTGTTTGAGTAATTTTTAAAATCCAAGTATGAGATTTGTCCTATTTCTTAATGACAAAGTTTTATGTTATGGAAAACAGAATTTTTTGTGATACTAGAAAAAGTACATTTCAGTAGGGCGATGAAAATAGTCTTCATTTGTGCAAAGTTTCCATTAGCTATGTAGACTAGTGCTGTTTAATTGGAATGGAATTGGTGACAAGAAGTTCTAGGTTATCAACGTACAATGCAAAAATGTATACTGTGAAGGAAATATTCTTTATGGTCAAATAGAGCAGCCACCAGCCATAGAGGCTATTGAGCACTTGAAATATGACTAGTGCAACTGAGGAGCTGAATTCTTCAATTTTATTTAATTTTAACTTAATTGAAATAACTGTAGGGTGCTAGTGGTTCGCATATTGAACAGTACAGTTCTAGAGATTCTATATTAGATATATGTTATAGAATATATATTCTGAATCGGGACATAAATTAATGGACATTTTCAAACTTATATTGCATCTGGGTATATATCAATAGACTTATAGGTTGCTCACTGGTCAATTACGGTGCAAGAGTGAAACTCTTTTCAAAGTGTCATTTTTATAAATCTGAATTTCTCTGGAAAGAAAATGATGAAATTTACTCCAGAACTGTGAAAATTAGGCTATTTGAATTATAGCTCTTCATTATTTCGGTATGCAAAGTATGACATGATGTAAACCTACACCATTGGGTGTGTGTATATGCTTATAATTATGTCATCAGTTTACGATGTTTATCAAAGAGAAACAGCTATTTTAGAAATGCAGATTAAAATAATTACTGTAACAGTCTGTTGCCATCCATTCTATTACTGCACAGGTGTAACTTTATATAATTTTGTACGACACAATAATAATGAAAATAAAAAATGTTTCAGGAAAGAAAAGCATGGTGTAGGATTTTTTTTTTTTTTTATTCACAAACTACAACTCCAATATTGTTAGAAGTAACATTTTTACAGTTGAGAAAAAACTAGCTATTTTATAATGTACTATTTGTCATTGAAACTGACTTAACTAATATTTAAGGTTTGAAAATATATACAAGTTATTTCATTACCCTGTTAATATAGGTATCGTTAGGCAATTATAATTTGGAAAAGCAATTTCAAATGTTACAATAAAAATGTATTAATATTGATGAAGTAGAAGAGCAGTTATTTTACTATCATTTTATAATTTATGCCTATGACATCTGTTATCCCCTTAGATATTCAAATAAGTAAGTCTACCACCAGGAGTCTGGACACTTACTTCTAGGTGTTTTGTCTTTCGATAGGATAGATAACCTCTAAGATTCTAGATTTTAATTTTTGTCCCAAACAGACATACTCTTCATGAATGTATATACTTTAAACAAAACAAATGGCATACTTTACCACTTAACAATGTACTCTTGAATGAAAGTGGGATGATGATAATGACGATTATTATTATTGTTATTTTGAGATGGAGCTCCTGTCACCAGGCAGGAGTGCAGTGGTGCAATCTTGGCTCACTGCAACCACTGCTTCCCAGATTCAAGCGATTCTCCTGCCTCAGCCTCCTGAGTAGCTGGGACTACAGGTGCGCGCCACCATGCCCAGCTAATTTTTGTATTTTTAGTAGAGGCAGGGTTTCACAATGTTGGCAAGGATGGTCTTGATCTCTTGACCTCGTAATCTGCTCACCTTGGCCCCCCAAAGTGCTGGTATTACAGGTGTGAGCCATGATGCCCAGCCTGAAATTGGAATTATTTTTAAATATTATATTTTAAAAGACAAAACAAAGTATAACAAGAGTAAATCCAAATTTTATATATGTATATATAACTATAACTATATATATATATATTAAGTTTCTCATTAATACCTAATTCTTATAAATGCTTTCTTTTAACAGGATCTTTATCCTGCCTACTGTGACAAGCTATTTAATGCAACTTAAAATAAAAAGTACATAAAATATCAGTGAACAAATAGAAAATTTAAAACCACATGAAGTTGGAAAAATTAAATATTTCAAAAACTTAGCATTATATAGTTATTGTAATTGAGCCATAAATTCTGCTTAACATTTTCTAGAAATAAAAATATTTTTAAAAAATGTAAAAGGAAGCCCAAAATATCACAAACATAGAATGTTATAAATGGCTACGGTATTGGAATGAAAGGAGATGAGTAATTTGACATTTATAATCTTGTCCTTGTCTGATAGTAAAATATACAGTTGTCTGTGACAATAGAAATTTTACTTTAAAAACTTAATTCTGAAAGTTACTTATGAATGATCTTTACGTGAGCAACATTGAACAACATAATGGAAAATTCTTTTGATAGTGTTTTTTCAGAATAGGCAAGAATGTACTTTATGTGACCATTTTATTTGAATGTTTTATTCTTGGGAAGTAGGCTAATATGTCCAGGCATATGGATTTCTGCTTCTAAGATGGTTTTTAAACAGCTTAGAAATTAAAAGTGAAGTAAATAGTGAGTGTCTCGGCCATCCTGTCTTAAATATAGATTCTCTAAGCTATAATTTCAACAGGAGCATTGACGTAGTTCAAGACTGAGCTATAGTAAATGTCTGAAGACAAATGTGTTGTGGACTAACAATATCCCAACTCTCTGCATACTGTGTGTGATAGTCATAGTATTTACTCTGTACATGACAATTCAGGAAACAGAATTATATTTTATTCAAAAGAATGGGACTTTTTTGCATAATGTATGGGAGTAAATTGCAAAATTCATTAGAAACTGACCCAAATAGTTCCTAAACTGGATCTACTGAATTATATGAATAAATTATTATTTGGGAAGCTAGATTTCCACACCACAAAGTGCATACTAGATTATTTTGATCAGGAAAAATCGAGAGCAGGTATGATTACCCACTTTGGCCATAAAATTAATTACTACTGCACATTGAAATACCTGGTATTTGCATAGTTTTATAAGGATTTAATGAATATGTACTCCCAAGCTAATAATTTGAATGACCTACAGTATACAATAATTATAATCAAACATCATTCTTTTAACTTTTATTTTCTCCTTTCTCATTTAGAACAACTCATCTGGAATTTTCAATATAAAGTTAAAATCTTCTTATATAGTATAAACAGCTCTATGGACTCACAGTAGATTGGTATCAAAGACTATTTTATTCATTTTTTCTCATCTGTCAAGGGTGGTACTTTAACACGGTCTTAAAATTTACTTATCCAGCATTTTTGTATACCTTAGTAAAAATTATATCTTCTATTTCTATCTCTTTTGCAATAGGGATGATATTTAAATTTATGAAACTTCTATAAATTGACTTCTTGGAATTGATTTCTCAGTGCCTCAATATCATCAGATATTTACTTCTATTTTATATTAGTTATCATCTTTCATCTTACTTGTGTGTTTATAAATTTCTCTTTCAATCTTGGCTACAAATTAAAACCACTTGAGAAGCTTTAAGAACACTGATGCCTACACTCTCGTTTAAGCTGAGATTATGATTTAATTGGTCCGAGGTACCATCTGAGCAACAGTACTTTGGGAAACTTTCCACTTTATTCTAATGGATGGCCAAGTTGAGAATCACTGCTCTAGACTGTACTATTATTGAGGGTAGGGGGCATGGCTTATTTACCCTTATGTTTGCTAAACACTGTGCCTGCCTGTATGAAATTTTCAAACACATGTTACTAGATGTTATCCAACAGCAAAGACCCAGTCATGCAGTTATACTCAGAAAGGTATTCCAAAGTTTGAGAGAATCAAGTTTCTGTAATTCTCAAAGACTTCAGGGCTTTTTTCCTCAGAAGTCTTAATCTTCTTTCTGAAGATTAAAATGTTTGATTCTAATTTTTTATTAATCATACAATTTTCTATTTTTTTCTTCTCTCATGGACAAGTCAGGAAACAAGAAAAAAATATGATAAATATGATTTTATGTTACCTACACATACTTAACACTGTGATTAATTTTCCCCATTAGATAAATCATCTAGGCTTTCTCTTTTTAATATGATCTCTCTTAACTCCTCATTCTTTCAGTATTTAATTTTCAATTAAATAAAATAAATTACATCCCCAAATGTCATGCACCCAAGATTGGCCTACTTTAGAAATAATTTCTTCTCTGTATAATCATCTTAAACCAAACCAACACCTGAACATGACTTTAAATCAGTGATACTCAATCAGAGACATATCTAGGGACATTTTTGGTTCTTACAAGGAGGAGGGGAGTGCCACTGGCATCTATTGAATAGATGCCAGCAATGCTGCTAAATATCCCAGAAAATTCAGGACAGCCCCACCACAAGGAATAAATATGTCTTTAGTGCTGAGATTAAGAAGTTTATTTAAATACACGTGCAAATTACACATAAGCATTTTTGAATAAATTATATTATTTTTCCATGGTTTCCTTCTACTATAAGTCAACAAATAGTCTGAGAATGATTATTGACAATGTAAAACAAAATGTGAATGTCGAAACACTTTGACATCATATAAAAATAGAGTTATTCCTGATAGCCAGGTGGTAGAATAAGCCAAGCATCAGGCCCAACACTTACTAATATAGGTAGCAGAGCTCCAGAGAAGGTGAAATTTTCAATCACAGAATGTCTGCTATACCACGATTCAAGTAGTGGTTTAAAGGAGTGGGATTCTGAGATTTGGGATTGTTACATCTGGGTTAATGTACTCCAGCATTTCGAAAACTTTGCTCTTCCTGTACATTCTGCGGAAGTAGCTCTGTATCCCTGTTAAAAGCTAGCCCACCTCTCTTGATGAAGACAATGTAGAGACCTTTGCTTTGCATTATAATATATCCTTTTTTTTTTTTTTTTTTTTTTTTTAGCATCTACCACCATCTTTTCTCCTGAACAACAGACCACAAATAATATACTATCCAGGGAAATGCTGAGAAATGCTGGGACCTGCAGTTGAGGGTCTTAGCCAACATATATTAACAACAGCCTAGAGAGTATGTGTGAGACAGGATATTGAGGATGCTGGATGAAAAGGGATGAAATACAAAGTTGGATAAGGGAGAGTTTATCCATATAAGAGCACTCTTCCATGATATAGCATTTAACATCCTGGCAAGGACTCAGAGAGATGATACTAATACGTTACTCGAATGTTTCTTAGACTCTTGGAAAAATCAATGGTCCATACACAGTGAAACACAAATGCTGACTACCATAGAAACAAGGTGGTGGGGGTTGGAAATAAAAAAATTCAGAGATGTGTGAATGCTTAAGTGAATATGTCATGTAAGGCCAGAAGCTCACAAGCTAACTGACTGACTAAAGAAGAGGTCAGGTGTCACATGAGGAAAGATCTTGCTATCCCATAGCAAGTCTGTATAGTAATAATTCTTTTTTCTTTATTTGTTGCTTTTGACATGTTATCAGCTTAACATGCGAAAAAACATGCTAAAAACATGATGTTCAATAAAGCCAAGACCAGGATGAAGGAAATACACAGACAAGGCATTGCAAACAGAACAGTGTATTTGAAACCAACAAGCGTGCTTCCTCTGCTGCCCTGAGGTACAGGGGTCAGGGCAGGCGGGAGGGCAGGGGTGTGGACAGGAGCTCCCCCTCCACAGACTCACCTCTTCAGTGTGGCTGTTCATAAGAGCAGGGCCAGAACCCACCTTAGACCCCTGCCTCATTGTCGTGGAAAGGAGGAAAATGGGGAGAGTAGGAACACACAAGAGGCCAACTGTACTTTGGAGGGCTGAGGGATAAAGAACATACCCCAAGCATCTGGCACCTAGCTCCCATCATATGTCATGTCCCTGCTAGTTAACACCTTGACCAGTGGGTGGGCAGGAGGCTGAAGAGGAGGGAACAGTCACTTTCATCCACCTGACTGCTCTTTGGCCAACAAAGCAAGAAGAGATTGCCACCTAGTCCCAAGTACATGATCTAAATATCCAGACATTTCAAGCACTATTGGACACAGGGTCTAAGTTGACAATAATACATAGGCACCTCACTGAAGCATTGCCATAGTTTCTATGTTTTGTAGGAGCATATAACTTTCAGGTAATAAACCCAAGCTCAGATCACAATGGGCCTACTCTGTCCATAAACCTACTAAGTGCTTCCTACTATGGTCCAAATGTACAATTGGACTATACATACCAGATAGTCAGGAAAACCTCCATATTGCTTCCTGACCTATAAGATAAGAGCCATCACAGTGGGCAAGGCATATGGAAGCCTCTGAAATTGCCACCCAACTTTAATCAATATAGTAAAACACAAGGAATATTGAATCTTGGGTAGAATGCCGAGATTAAAACCACCTCTAATTACTTAAGGGATGCATGCCTTGCAGTTCCAATCACATCACTATGTAACTTAAAATTCTGTTTTACACAAACAAGCAAAAACTAGGAGAGGAAAGTCGACTACTACAAATATAACCAAGTTGTAGCCCCAACTGGAGCTGCTTCACTGACTAGAACATCTTTGCTAGAGCCAATTGACTACACTACAAGATGAGTGACCACTAATCTGGCATATGCATTTGTCTCCATCACTATGAGAAAGGACGATTGAAAGCAGTTCATATTTATGTGGGATGGCAGCAGTATGCATTTCAGCTTTTCTTCAGGCCTAATTTAACTCTATGCCTAGTCCACTGTATCAGTGGTATCAGATTAATTAGACTGGATAACCAAGAAGCAGAGAATACACTGGAGACCTTGGTGTGGCACACGCATTCCATGGGGTGAGATTAAAGCTGCAGGAATTTCGTTGAGTGCAATATGCCTGGACCTACTCTCTAAAGTGAAGGACAAAAGACTGTATCTTACACCTTCACTAAGAAGTAAGCACAAGGGTTGGTAGGCTTTTTTTGGGTTTTGACAGCAGCATAACTGACAGCTGGAAATACTCACTTTACCCTTTTACCTGGTGACTTGGAGGGCAGCCAAATTTGAATTGGGTCCAGAACAGGAAAGAGCCCTTGAACAAGTGTATGCCAAAGTGCAAGACATTTTGCTCCTTGGGCCATATAATCTGGCAAACCTCATGGTCCTGGAGGAACTATGAAAATTACAGTATAGTGTTTATAGCAAGTCCCAATAAGAGGCCCTCAACTTTAAGACCCAGGTTTCTTGAGAAGAAACGTGTCGTCTGTAAGGAAGTACTACACATCATTCAAAAAATAGGTCCCAGCCTATACTGAGTCTTGGCCAGGATTGAGAGGCTGTTCCTGAGGGATCACATGGCCATGTGGTCAGAACTATGCATCATGAGCTGGGTTTTGTCCAACCAAAGAGTGATAAGGCTGGGTGGGCTCAACAACAATCCATCATAAGGTGTCAGTGTAACAGGGAGGATCAAGCATAAGAAGGGCCAGAGGCACAAAACAGTAGCGTGTGCTGGAATCCCCCACATCAAGCTCCCCTGTGCCAATTGTTCTCTCCTTCAGCTCATGCCTATGACTGTATGACGAGCCACCCTTTTGACTGGCTGACAGGACAAAGTAATTCCAGGATGGATCAGCTTCATATGTTAATATAAACTGAAAATGGATTGCCGGGGCATTACTTCCCTGCACAGGAGCAGCTCTGGAACAAATTGGTGAGAAAAATTCTTCCCAAACTACAGAGCTTTGGCTGGCATACCTAATCATTTGTTTTGTGTAGAAGGAGAAGTGGTTCGTGATAAGACTACATATAAAATCAGTAGTGAGTAACAATGTTTTGTTTAGTTGGTAGGACACTCAGAAAGAAAAATATTGGAAGATTTGTGCAAGATCTGAGGAAGTGGCAGAGAGATGGACCTATGAAATAAACACGAATGTAAAAATTATTGTATTACATATTAATGCTCAGTGGAAGGGATTCCAAAGAAAAATACTAAAAAATAACCACCTAGACAGAATAACTCAGCTGGCCTCTATCCCGAGCTGGCAAAATGAGAGTATAAACAGAGTAACCACGGTGGTAGCAATGGAGGATGTGCGTGGGCTCAAAACTTGGGCTCCAACTCACCGAGGCTGATCTCTGGACAATGAGTAGACTCCAGCACCAGAGACAGACTCTGAGCTCCCATTGTAGCATCAGCCTTTCAGGAGTCTAACTTGCTATTTAGTGGTAAATGAGTTATTTTTAACTCTCTCTGCTGCAGGAAGGCCAATACATAATCTTGACATGGACTGCACATATTACAGGTTTTCATTACCTGCCTCAGCCAGCACCACTATCTGTGTGATCCCACTAACACAGAAACGTACAGAACACCGCGTTGTAAAACAGATCCACTTTATAGCAATGGGCATACGACTATGGCCCTAGCATACCCCACACCACCCAGAATCTGCTAATCAATCTTTTGAAGGTACAATTGAGGAAGCTACTTGAAGCTGTTGCATGTTTAGGATGGGACACAATCTTCCAGAATGTTGTATGCTCTAAGTTGTTTCAAGTAGAAAATTTCCATGAATTCAGAAAACAAGGAATGGAAGTTGGAGGCTGGCCCAACCCAGCAACATCCCCAGAATTTCTCACAGGGAATCTTTGCTTTCTGTTCCTGACAATATTGCTTCTCAGGGTCTAGAGCAGGGATATTCAATAGAAATTTCTATGATGATGAGTATGTTCAGTGTCCACGCTGTCTAACACACACGTGGCTGTTGAGCATTTCAAATGTGCTACTGTGACTGAGGAACTGCATTTTCCATTTTATTTAATTTTAATCAACCTTCATGTACTTTGCCTGCTTTTAGGATGAGGGTACAGTTCCTCACTGAAGCATCACTCTCCTCTATGCCACAGGATACTTTACTTTTCTAGCTATGACTCAGGAACTTATCTGCTAGGTCCCTAACCGAGGGACCACAGTCTTTGCTCTTTGGGTGATGTTACTGCTGCCCTTTCAATGAGCATTCAGAGAGATGCAGGAACTGTCCCCTGAAAACACCAGAGAGAAGGTCTGTGTGTTAGGCTGCCCTTGCATTGCTACAAAGAAATACCTGAGATTTAGTAAGTGTAAGGAAAGAGATTTAATTGGCTCGTGGTTCTGCAGGCTGTACAGGAAGCATAGTGCCAGCACCCGCTTCTGGGAAGACGTCAGGAAGCTTTTACTTATGGCAGAAAGTGACAGGGGAACAGGCATGTCACATGGCAAAAGCAGGAGCAAGAGAGAGGCGGTGGGGTGGCTGGGAGGTGCCATGCACTTTTAGGCAGTTAGATCTCGCAAGAACTCACTATCAGGAAAACAGCACCAAGCTACGCGCGGTCTGTCCCCACGACCCAAACACCTCTCACCAGGCCACCTCTCCAGCATTGGGGACTGCAGTTCAATGTGAGATTTGAGTGGAGACAATATCCAAGCTATATGAGTATGGAACAGAGCTCATACCCCATCAGCTGTTCCCTAAAAAAATGCTCTACACACACCTTTGCCTAATATTCACTTACTTGACCCTTTCATCTCTCATTGGATGGGAAGGAGCTCCGAGTCAGCAAAAGGCTTTTTATTTTGAAATTCTGCATATGGTCTAACATTTCCTTTGTAATACAGTACGGAGGCTTGGTGCCACAGCAGAAACTCCCATTTTAACATCCTATTGCATGCATTACGTGGGCGGAGACACAAAGTGCTGAATATTAAGGTGATTTTCTTCATTGGACTTTAATAGCACTTGTTTTCCATAATGGGGCATTGGGAATGTGAGTTACAGTATAATTAATATTGGGCCTGTTGTAGGTCGAATAACTGAACCACTGTGAAAGCTTCTCAAAATATATAGCAATTTTTGGGGGGAAAATGAGAATTAAGTTCTATAGACCAAAACTGACAAATGTGATTTTGGAATACAACTGATTTGCATGTTGAGAATTTGCTTGGATTGGTGATTGTTTTGCTACCCAAGCCTTCAAATAGTTACTTTTGAGCCCCAGTGGCACGTAGTTTGGAGATGTCTGCCTGGAAAGAAATTGTTGACCTTGAGAAAGCTGACAGCCCTATCCTACCGCAAAGCATTTTAACTGTCTCATCGAAGTAGCCCTACACTTCAAACAATTAAGCAAATAAGTTCCATTCATCCAGAACAAAATCTTTCCCAATAGTTTTTGAAGATGTTTACTCCAAATTATCAATCTAATTTATTCCAGTCATTTAATATGGCGTAGGTAAGCTTGCTAAGTGAGCTTGAATTCTGGTGATTTATTACTTGGAATGTGGACAGCTTCTACTTTTCTTGTGATGCCTTCTACTTTGGAATCTGTTGGTGAACAGTTTCTGAACTTACACAACTTGCCTACCAATATGCCTAATAAAAGATAAGTTAGTCCTGCAAAGCAAGACACTTAAGTACAGTCATATTTTATGCAAAGAGTGCTTCCTTGAAGATGTCACATCATTTGAAATTCACATCATTTAAAACTAATTTTCCCATAGGAATAAACATAAAATTACATGATTTCAATTTTTTTATGAAAACTGAGAATTCATTAATATTTTATATTACACTATTACGAATTACCATAATACAGCTTTACGTAAAATATGATCCCCCACTTTGTGTATATGAAGAATGACAAAGTTACAGGTCTTTAATATGTGAGGCTAGAGAGTTCTTTAGTTTGTTTTCTGACAGATATTAGGAATGGCAAGCTCCAAGTAACTATTTCAAAATAAAAATAGCAATGTTTTCGAGAGTCTAAATATGTATGAAATAAACACTGAATTAAGAGTATACATTATTCACCAAGTTAATCTGCTTTGTTTATAGCCAAAGTGAATGGAAAACATTTCTGATTCCCACGTTCCGAGCTTAGGACCTGCGCTTCAAAAATAAAGGGAACATCAAGCCTTAAATGTGCTTCTGATGTTAATGATTTCTCCACATATTTCAGGAAGGTCTGGATGCTGACTCTGACAGCCAAGTACAGAAAGCTTAAAAAGATTGCCTTAATTCTATCAGAGCATGTATTTCGTGGTATGTTAATATTTGGCATTAAGTCACTTTTGAGCTATTAAAGCTTTTTATTTTCTCTTTTTTTATTTTCAAGTCTGTGAATCAACAGAAAGCACTGGCCCATGTATTGATTGTATTTCCCCTGGTCCTGTGCTGCATACCAAGCGTTCAAGATTAGTTTTGGAGGTGGCTGTAGTGACTCCATCTTCCCCCAGTGTGCTCTCTTTGCCCTTCCTTAGGCTTATGGAATTAAAAATAAAGGGATAATTTCAGACAGCTGGAAAAATACTCCTGTTCATTTTATATTAATGGACAGACTTGGGGATATGTGCTACTTGTATCCATTAGGAGAGCGGTTCATATATTAAAAAATATATATGATTATAATTTTTTTTTTTTTTTTTTTTTACTGTAGACATATTGAAGTGTTTTCTACACAAGTGTGAAGTTCTTTTCTGAAGCTCTGTCACATGTTTCTCCTCCATTTCCTTGTGGTTCAGAATTCTCTACTCTGTCAATGAGGCCCTAGCAAGAAACAGATGTGCTACAATTTGAGTATGACCCACCCCCCCCCCCCCCCCCCCCCCCCCCCGCCCTGCTCCACAATTTCAGGTGTTGCCAATGTGATAGTATTGAGTGGTGACTACCTTCCAAGGTTATTGGGTCACTAGAACTCCTCCCTTTTTAAAGAGAATTAAGGCCATTATAAAACAAGCTTCGCACAGGATAAGGCAAGCTGCTTTTTCAGCTTCTGCCCTGTGAGGATACTGTGTTTTTCCCTCCAGAAGATGCCTGCATAAGGCACCATCTTGGAAGCAGAGAGCAGCTCTCATCTGACAACTGAAGTTGCCACCACCTTGATAGCAGATTTCCCAGGCTCCAGAACCATGAGAAAATGAATTTCTATTCTTAATAAATTACCCGGTCTGAAGTATTTTGTTATTGCAGCACATAAACAGAGTAAGGCAATACAGTACATTCAGAGCAGTGTAACAGAAAGTCCAGAATGAAGGCAACCAGCTAGAGATGTTTGAGGCACCTGATATATTTGAATAAGATGCCATTACTACTTCTAAGCCTGGAGGAGAAAAGGGAGGGGATGGTGTTACTGGAGTCTAAAGACAGAAGGGGCCATGGAAGAACACTCTCCCTGACACCAGCAAAAAATAAATAGCCTACGTTTCTCTTCCAGTCCCTCATGCCTGTGTATGTGCCATTCATCTCAAATCACTGAAAGCACAGAACAACAATAACAACTACTAAAACAACAAAAACCGGTGGGCAGTCCATAAAAGCAACTTCCAGTCACAGAGCAGGGCAAAGGAAGGCCAAGAATGAATCTGGGGGAGCAAATGGAAAATAACCAGCTCATCTGCCCTCTTATTGGTCTTAAATAACTCTCGCTTGTAAATTCCCTCCATCTGCCCTCCCCTTCTCCTTTGGCTTTCATCTCAAAGCAAGTTCAATCTATTTATTTTCATTTTAAAATGCATTGAGTGCAGCTATACAGAAAGCTCTATAGTAGAACTGAGAATACATATTAATTAGATGAAATCCTTGAATGCTGGAATAAAGCTCATGGCAATGAGCGTGAAAAGGGAGTTTGAATGGAAGTCATACCAAGACAGCCACTACCCCTCCTTCGTCTTGACTCCTCCTCCTTTATCTTGACTCCTCCCTATCAGTCCACTCTGTAGCCAGTCATCTTCTTAGCAGCTTTCTCTGTGCAAGATCCCTTTCTTTCCATGGGCCCTGCCTTGCTATTCTCTAGAAAAGTGAAACTACACACACACACACACACATACACAAATTCACACACACTTTTTTTTTTTTTTTTTAAAGCTCTCAGAATATAACACTGTAATGTTAAGAAAGCCAAATATAAGTAAAATGTGAGTGTGGGGGCTCAGAAAATGCTGCCTCGAAGTACTTTGAACTGAAGGACTGAATCATCAGAAGCAAGATAATTACTCTGACCTTCCCTTGCTTTTCGGTGTCAGAGCTGGCTGTAAAGAACTTCTCTGACCTACCTTTTCTGAAAGTAGTGTATAAGGCACTTTTTTTCAAAGGGGTCCTGCCCCACATCTAAGGGGAAGGAATGCTACACAGAGAGTCCAAGAAGCGTCTGAAGTCAGGTGTTGGCTAAGAACTCTCCCTTAATCTATTACCATTAGGTCATATTCTTTGGTCCAATCACATTTCTACACAGCTGTCCATTCTTTATGGAATGTAAACACAAAAATAGACACTTTTCTGAAGCCCCTTGTGTCACATAAAACTTTGATTAAATAAATGTTTTGTGCTTTTCTCTTGTTAATCTGTGTTTTGCTATATGAGTACTGTCACAATCCTGAGGATGGGCGAGGAAAGATATCACAAAATAATGTGACTTTTAGTTATCAGTTTTCTTAATATTAATCAGAAAAATATAAATGCAAAAGAATATTCACAGGAACATATGTAACCCCCGGAATAAACCAATGGTGTGCTTCAAGCAGTACTAGTATATAGAGGAGAATATACTTCAATTCTTTTGATTTTCACACAACTTTTTTTTTTTTTTTTTGAATGCACAGGGGAACCACTGGCAGAAAAGCCTGCATCTTGCAACTCACTTCTGATATCCTTATTTAGAACCATCCAAATCCACCAGCCTCTGATTGACTGTAGCCATGTCTTAAGCTGTTGGAACTACTCCTATTTCTACTACCAAAAATGTGCTGGAGTAGAGGAGAACAGTGCATTGAATACTCCCATCCTACTGCAGAGTGGGAAGGATTACTGTTGAACTCCAAATTATTTTGCCATAGACACATTGTTTACACAACACAGCTGCTGGAATGACTTTGATGACAGGAACTTATTGAGGCCTTTGGGGGATGATGAGATTTGTTGAAATCATGATGTTTGTTTGCTGTACTTGATTGATGTACCATCACCAGTCCTAGGCTTCAGGCATATCGAGGCATACACAAGTTTTGTGGACTGAACTGCAAGCCCAAGCCCACTATAAAAACAAATCAATCCCTTGTTTAAAAGCATCCAGCCTGTCTTATACAGCCTGAGAGATAAAGTTCAAGCTCCCTGACAATGTACACAAGGCCTCCTATAATCTAGATCCTATCTCCAAAATTCTCCCTGCTGAAAACAAATGGTAATTATCCAATCATCCCATGCTGTTGATTTCCTTCTTTCTACTTTTCTGCTTAGAATGCCTAATCTATTCTTAAAAGCTCCTTGTCTTTAATATTCATCTCATCCCTTTTTCACTCCACAAAGCTTATCTGAGATTGATCCCCTCCCCCCTTACAGTGTTCTTTATAGCAGTCCAATGGCATTTTGTATTTTCTTTATCAGGGTTCTGAGCACATGAATCCCTAATGGATCCTGCTCCCCTACCATAGGTTCTGCTCCATTCCACAGCCCCCTGCAGGCTGCATCATTCCATGTGCATCACACCTAGCTTCCAAATGTAGCCTCAGGGATCCATGTCTTCCCATAGAAATTCAAGCATACTCAGCTTCCCATAAGTTTAGGACCTTTTCTGAAGGTATAAGGAGCTCCAAAGAGAAACACATTGTATGACTTCCTCAGTCTTCAACATCATACTGAGCTGTTCTACCTCAATTCCTTCTGTAGCCTACCTTCTTACTATGTGCCCCACCCAATTTATGAACATATAGATACTGAAAGACCAGGACAGTTTATTTCACCACTCTGACTTCTCTTCTGGAAGTTGTCCTGCCATGCTGGCCTGCCTTCCTTATCACTCCAGGAATTCTGGTAAATAAAATATTATCCTTCTGCTGATGTTTCTGTCTCTCTGAGATGATCATGAATTCCTTGAAGGCAAGAATTGTATCTGACTTACCCTTATATCCCCAGTGTTGAGGCACAGTACATAGAAGATAGTAGATCCTAATAATGTGTCAGTTTTATAAAGGAGAAAATGATTTTTAAATCCCAAACCACCACTTAGATTTTTGGATCTTAACCTCCTTGCCCATTAGGGAATGCTGCACTTTACAGTAGAAGAGAGGAAGGCTGCTGGGTTTAAAGTGGACTTCAGGAATTGATCATTGATAATATCTTTCCCAAGTTTCTTCCCGTTAGATATCTCTTTAATGAGAATCTTGAAATTAGCTGCAGTTATGAAAGAATTTTGATTAAGGGAAAATGAAGGAGGCAAAGACTGTCTTTTCATAGTCATTGCTTTGCTTCAAATTTCTGCCCATAGTCTTTCTCTAGCTTTTCCATTTCTGGCTTTATTGTGGGTACTCGGAGTTCCTAGAATACAATTCAGTAATCACATCAATATATTATAAATTATTTAAACAAAAAGCAAATATTACAAATGTCCTTTAGTTTACAGGTGTCTTAAAGATTAGGAAAGTGAGACTATGGCTCTGTATGTTATCTGATGTATAATTTATACATGTTTGAATAATCAATTTCATCTCAAATAAAGAAATTCCTTTTTGAAATTTGCTTGAGATTGGGGAATGAGGAGGAGTATGTGAATGGGAGTTACAGTAGAAATTAATTTAGTAATAAACATTAATAGTGAAAGCTTTATTGAACACAAGCTTGTTCATGTTGTTCTTGCTTTATTAATTAAGAAATTAATAAGGGCCTGAATCACCACCATTTATTGAACACATATGCCATGTGACTGTATAGACCCACTCCCTTGTATGATGTGAGCTTGACATCTTAGTCAAGGTGTAAAAATATTTCACATATGCAAGGATAGTTTTTCTCATGTTGTAGCTAACAAAGATCATAAACAGTGTTAAATCCCAAAAAGTAAACCAGATCCCAAAACTCCAGGAGAGATTGATTCTACATTGTTGCATTTCTTATCACAAAACTGTCTTCAATTTCAATCTTCATATGACCCCATAATCACCAGCAATAAAATTGGCTTATCAGAATATTATTCTATTCTGACTTAGTGTTTTCATAACTCATTTTTATAAATACCTCCCAAAATCTCTCTCCTTATATTGTACTTGACTTTACATTATTTATTTTGATGGTCTAAACTTAATGCATAATTCTTCCTTCATAAATGAATCCAGCATGGTTCAACCATGGTTGATGGACTCCTCGAATTTACTTGTAAACCAGTAACTACTTGAACTTGCTTGCAAACCAGTAATTGGATATTTTACTTTTCAATGGACTTCATTAAAGTGAGCTGAACAATAAATCCACCCATTCCTGGTTAGATCACCCAAACTGGGGAGAAGTGCACATCTTAATAAAATGGCTATGATTACCTTTCAAAGGATTGGGCTCTGGAATGTCTTGAGCCCTAGTAGGCACTGCTTTCTGAGAACTTTATTGTCATGGAGGAGCTCTGTCAAGAAAATTTGAAACCAATTCTTCTTCCCAAAGTGCCAACCATTTCTCCATTATGAAATTTCTACGGAATTCCATGAGAAGTCTCTTCTGTAAAATGAGCCTCCGTACTTCTGCACAGCTGCAATACCTGGCAACTTCCCTAGCCCTAGGATGTGAATACAGCAAACAACAACTCCACTGGCTGTCAAAACCGTGAGCAAGTTCTGGAAATGGAAGCACGCTGCTGCTCTCACCACAGAAAACGAGGCACACACTGATTTTATTACCTGGGTAGTCTCAACTAACAAGATGCTCCTAAAAGAACAGGCAGAATAGTGGTTTATTTCTGGCATGCCAAGTGCCTTGGCAGAAGAAATTAATTTTGTCTTTCTTTTGCTATCATCCTTGACCCTCTCTCTCCACAAGGACAACTAAGCAATGCTGATTGAAGAAGTAATCATTGTGTGCTTAAATATGTTAGGAGCCAGTCAGCAAAGATGGGTACAAGCATTCTCTAAGAGCTTTTCTTTCTTTTACTTCCTAGAAGAGCAATATGCCATCTTGTGAACTAAAAGGTCCCCTGACCAACAGTGAAAATTAAAGACGAATGTTCTGCATATCAACTGCAATACAAATCATTCTGCTATCCTCTGGAGTTTGTAGAGAAGATAATTCTCACTTCATTTGCTGTAGGGAGGTGCATCTTTCTGGCATCTTCCACAGTACTGTGCTGTTCTGGACTCTGTCCAGAGTCAACAGCTGAGCAGCATGATGTAGCCTATGATTCAAAGGCCCAGGGTAGAAGGGAAATAATTCCCCAATGCCACTTTGTACTATCTTGCTTTTTACATAAATAAACCAACATCCTCTGAAAGATATTTGATTGTGTAGGTAGTAAATTTAAGAAGTTTGCTTCGTGTGAAGATGAAACAAGTGATATTTTGTCCTTTAAAAATTGGTCACTGTTGAGAGAAGAACCACACCTGTCTGAAATTATTTTTAAGGTGTGCATTTGGGTAAAAATATCACTGTTATCAGAATGTCAGGTTCTCCCACAAGGAATTTTTTCCCACAAACATCTTTTATTTTCTTGTTACTCTAAAATATAACTGCCTTAGAGAGCAAAGTTGAAAACAAATACACATTTTGCTGAATTCTTTATATTTCATTCATAGACCTTAGCAAAAGGCTTTAAGATGTATTTAAGTAATTTTTAATGCATTTAAAATGAACATTAACCTGTAACATACAAGCCTACAGCAGGCCAGCTTTCAAGCTGCACATTGAAAAATCCATATTGAATTAGACAAGGTAAATAGAGCCAGTTCATGATTCTTAAGTAGACCTGACATTTACTGTTGGAAACATATAGGATCTGTTGCTACTACTTAGCCTTAAAAGGAAAAATGAGTCTTGGGCCCATTTTTGAAATTATGAGGTACCATAAAAATTGTGGCATTCTGAGGACCCGCCCTTTCTAATTTTGAAAAGTGATACAGAATTTGAAAAAAGATGGAAATCTTACTTTTACAGTCAACTGTGCTCATTAGGAGCTGGAGCAGAATTTCTCTACCACGGCACTATTAAAATCTTGGGGCAGATGATGTTTTGTTGTGGATGTATCCTGTACTTTGTGATTGTGGACGCTTACCTCTATCCACTTACTGTCAGTGGTACCTCCAGTCATAAAAATTAAAAATGTCCCCAGAGATTTCCAAATATCCCAGGGGGAGATGCAAAATCATTCCTAGGAAAGGACCACTGCTGTTGAAGTGTTGCATAAAATCTTTTCAGCCCTTCTCCATTCTTGCAGACAGTAACCTCCGACACTTGACATCATGGATTCCTTCAATGTTGAAAATGTGCTCTTCTTTCTTTTTGTCTGTGTTGTTCCTAGATCCCCTCTTCGCTGCCTATTTACTGACTTCTCTCTCTTCCTTCGTACCACTCAATGAGTCTGGTAAGATTCAGCTGTGAACACTTTCTCTGTTTCCTTTCTCTTTTACCAGGTAGTTTAGTTCATGATTGATTGCTTAATATTATTTCACCTATAGTTCAGGCTTTTCTAAGCTCTAGATTTCCACCTATCTTCTGGAAACTATGCACCGATACTGTAAACTCCTTATAACCGCCACATACCTAAAAACCACCTCCATATCCATTCATGTTTTCTGTTCTATTATTGCGTTCATCAGCCTCCAGGTGTTCCTGGTTTTAAAATAGAGTTGTCTCTTCACTATATTTAATACACAATCATTTGCCTATTATACATTCTGTCCAGTCATTTCTACCTTAGGAAAGCCCTTATGTCAAAATGTTCTTTGGTAACCTCTGGATCTATTCTAACCCAGGCTCTTACTGCTCCCTGTCTTATGTTTGAAGATATTTTCCCGATTGCCTCCCTGTCACTTCCTTTATCTTCCCTAGCTTTGTAGTTCTAGAAGAGGATCCTTCCTAAAGCATAATTCTGATTATAATTTTCCTGTTCAGAACTAATTTTAAATTGCTCCCTTGCCCCTAGACAGTGACAGCCTCCGTGATCCAATCCAAATATTCGAGTTTTTTTTTCACTCCCCTTACCATGCAGCCTTGTAACCATTTCCTCTCCACTTCTAATATTAGACCAATGAATCATCTCAATATACCTTTTTACCTCACCGTGCAACCATTCCTCAAACTCTTTTCTTTAGCAGAAATGTTCTTTCTTCTCTCTACTCGATCAATCCTACTTACACGTCAAGATTCATATCAAGGTAAAACAGATTCCCTGGCAGTAATCTTTCTGTCTCCCAACCTCACCAAAATTCAACATTTTGTATTGTACCTATTCACATATATACTTTTTGCATTCTTAAATAATAAGTTATTTGTATTTCCTAAATTATGCAGCATAATTCTTGTTCTTGAAAGGTACTTAGTGTTTGTTGAATTATATCTATATCAGAAGATGGGGCTTGTTTGGGCCCTAGCTTCATAAACAGTAAGAATCTGACATTGCATATAAAGAATTATCCACTGTCACATTCTTCCTAAATACCTAAGTTCTCAGTGTCAGATAGTATTTCTCAAAAGTAGCCACAGCAATATTTTCAGTCCAACATACTTTTCTAGTACCTTGCCACTCCTCTTTAAAAAGTCGAGTATATTTCCTCTCCCTGAAAATGGTCAGGGCTTTGCGGTTGACACAACAATAGAATGCTGCGCAAGTGATGCCATGTGACTTCCAAGGATCAGTCCTCAAGGTCAATCTGGCTTTTCCCTTTCTTACTCTCCCCAGGATCCTCATCCTTGGAACTCAACTTCGCACATACGGAGAGACTCCCATACAGAGAGGAAATGAGCCCCTTAACTGACAGCCAGCATGGACCACCCATCAGCAATGTGACTGAGAGAGTGAACCTTCAGATGATTCTTTCAGCACTGAGTCTCCCAGTTTTCCTGCTAAGGCTTCAGACATCAACATGCAGTAGAGAAAACAGCCATTCGTGCTCTGCCCTGTATAATTTCTAACCGAGAGTATAAGTGGTTGTCTTAGACCACATGTTTTAAGATAATTTATTATGCAGCCATAGTGGCTGGAACATACTTCCTAGTAAATCTAGCAGAAAATGAAATAATATTTTTGTTTATTTTCTACTCATATGTAAGAGATGAGCCTTTTCTCTCATAAAGAAATATTTTTTACAATGTTATGGTAAGGGAAAGGGGCAAGATAACCCAAACACACTGAAGGGAGCTCTAGGTACAGGGAAGAACATATACATATTATAGCCACGTTTTTTTTTTTTTTTTAACTCATCTATTATTTTGAGTATGATAATACTACATTTGTGTATGATAGAAAAATTTAAACTTTGTCAACCTCTGGGAGAATGTTCAGGTAAATTAAAGATATTTTGGAAATTCAGACTAACAAATGCATGGCTAATTATAGGCATACATTTCAAGGGAAAGATTTTCAGGCAAATACAAATTTTTTTTTTTTATTTTATTAAAGTATTACCTGATTATTAAAAATTTGTTGTTTGAGTAAATAAAAATAGTTACTGTACAATTTGAAGGTTAGCCTTTTTTTTTATGGTATTATCTTTCATACAGATCCCTAGAAGATGTTTACTTTGAGAAAATGTTGATCTTTTAAAGATCTGCCACAGAATTCTTCTAGCCTACTTTCTGATCAGCTCCCTTTGTATTATGAGTCTATGAAATGATAAATCACGATTATTTCCTGGTTGATTTCTTCTGCATAACAGTCCCCTTAGCTCTCTTCTCATTCCCAGTAAAATTAGTGAGCTCTCTTCTCTTTTACTGTTAATGTCACTAGTATTCAACTGACATCTGTCAAAACTTTTGGTATTCTTTATTGAGTTATTATTGAAATGCTTTTAAAATGGATGAATTCAACAATCATAAAGTTGTCAATTTTATAATTAACTTCTGGATGAACTTATGAGAATTATTATGGCTTTATAGTATCAGTTGTGAAAGCATTCAAAATGAGTCAAAAGATTTTTTTCCTGTGTCTCTTAAATACAATTATGAATTTAAAAAATCATAACAAAAACAGCATAATGATCTAGATATTATTATTATTATTATTATTATTATTATTATTGCTACGCAGTGGGAAAAAAAAACTTCATTTATACATTTTTCAAGATGTGGACCTATTTTCCAGTATGTTTTACTTTACCAAATCCTGTTTTAAATAAAGTGAAAGTAGTACTCAAGAGATTGCAAATTTGAATTAATTATAAAATCATAAATCAGATGTTAATTTTGTTAATTCCAAACATGTTTAAATATAATGATATTAACAATAAAAATATAACCACAAATATTTATTGAGCATTTACTATATGTCAGACACTGATAGGTACTGTTCTAGAGTTAGTTTCTCAGATTCAAGTATTAATGCATTTAATCTGCACAATTACTTTGGATAGATACTTTAAATTTCCTTTTTTTTACAGATGAGGAAAAAGACTTACAGGGACTATCTATGTATAGAAATGCATTCGTTTTCAACATATGTCTATGTGTGCTCTTCTGTAAATATACATGCATACAAAAATACAGACACACACACAAATTAATATAGCTGTATCAAGTTTTCTGAAGGAAAGACACAACATCATTTAACTAGCGTATTTTCTTCTTTGTTTTTACAGTGGCTATAATCCAGTTTCTGTCTAATAATTGTCTTCCCTGAAATGCCCATTTTTCTCCAGAAATGGCCTTTGAATGGACTGTTCTAGCTGAGGGGCTCTCTGTTGTAACGGTTCCCGTAGCCATCAGTACTTTAGCTCCAACTGCTACTGTAGCCATTGCCATTTACGTTTCTCCCAGGAGAATTCAGATGAAAAAAAAGAAACTGTTAGTGCTAAGTGTGTGCCAGGTTTGGATATAATCTCTAAACACATTCTAGCTGAGCCTAGAATGAGAATATTTTCTTTTATTTTTCAGTGGGCAAAAATACTATGTTATAGAGTACAAAATGTGAGTGCATTACAATAAAAACAGTAGTATAGTAAAAATAGACACTCTTATGAGCACAGAAAAGATTTTATTTGGAACAATAGCTTTAAAAACAGACTCTTACTTCTCTAAGTTTAAGTACTGGGAAGCCAGGGGGACAAAATTCCAATTTAGTTACTGAACCCTCACTTTTTCCAGATTGTTCTTCCCTTAAAATAGGTAACAACAGTGACTGTAATTTCAACCAAGGAGTTTGGCACGAATTCAAAATGAGGATTTTAATAAACTTCAATGTTATCCTAACATCTCTTCTCTTCTCCTAAAACCATGTATGTGAAGGTATATGTACCTTCACATACGTATTTCTTTGCCTATTTTTATCTTTAAACGTTTTATTCTTCTACACTTCGATTTTGCTGAAAGTTATGTTCTAAGTCATAAGAAGGGAGTTTCATGTAAATCCATAGCCAAGAAGACTGGGAATCATGAAAGTCTTTGGAAATTAAACGCTTTATCTTCAAAATATGGTGTTATTGCTTCTGAATGGGAGAGTTAAAGACTGAAACCTGCTGCTAAACGACCTTGCTCAATGTGTTTGTAGGTGCAGCTCAAAGAGAATCCAACAGATTCCTCCTTGTTTCTGTGCAAGTAGATGACGCCTCACAGTCAATATGGTAAAGTCTGACACACTCCACAGAGAGGGGAGGGTAAAATGTTAGTTTGAGCACAACTGGGAAAGGTGTAATTAGAGAGTGAAACCATAATAATAGAATAAATATAAAACTTAAAAAATAAAAGTAAAATAAAGCAAGAAACTGTGAGTAAAAATTCATGTAAAAGATCAAAACTAAATGTAAACCATCTTAATAATCCCACAGCCTCCTGGAGTTTTAAATCAGAAATATTATAGTGGAATAAACCCAAATATAAATGACTTAAATAACCATTCCAGAATCCCACAAAACCATTCATCCATACTTCCATTTATTCACTTATTACTGTAATTGGTAAACCAAGTACAGTATTGTTGCCTTCTGACCATGTGAGATATCAGAAGTTAGACTCATTTTTAAATCACAAAGGTACTATGAAAAGCAATATTGAAAATTTTAATGAGATGGGATAATGCAAAGAGGCAGTCTTGGTAAATGATTAAGTGACTGTTATGTTTTTATGAGGTTTACTGCTTCTGGTATGTATAGTATTAGGGTGGTGTGTAAAAGTGATATGACAGAAATTCTTTTTTCCTAGATAATTCCACCACTTTACTTCTGAACAAGATTAAAAAACTGTTTTGTTTTACAACTCATAGCAATCCCTCATACATTTTTCCTTTGTTCTCTACTTCTCTTTCTTCTCAAGATTCCAAACCTAACAGAGTTTATAAATGCATGTTCATGGCTGGGAAGTAAAATGAAATTTGAGAGTTGTTGAAGGACAGTATTGAACTAGTTCAATGAATTGCATTTTTTTAACATAATCGTAGGTATTGAGCATATAGTTGTGGCAAATGGATAGGCTTGATGACCCGAATACATTACCTATTCCTTTATCCATACACTTTGCTCTGTATCTTTGCAATTCCTATTACAAGGGTTGGTGTCTATTTGCCTATCACATCAACTGCACATAGACATGTGATTTGCTTTAGTCAAAAGATTGTTAGCAGGCTTCACACAAGCAAAGGCCTAAAAAAATTGTTTGTATTGTACATTTTTACTTACTCCCTTGGAAGCCTGCCCTATCAGATCAAGCCTGAAGTAGCATATGGAGGATGAGAGACCAGGTGGCACAGTGTCAACTTATCCAATCCAACAACCCCCTAGATCACCCAGCCCCTATACTACAAAACAGCTAATCACAGATATATGTGGGAGTCCAGAAGGTCCCAATGCAGCCCAGCAGTGATAAGCAGAATCCCCAACCCACTAATACATACGTAAGAATAAACAAGTCATTGTTGTATAAAACAGTTAACATTTATATAAAAATGTGAGATATTTGTTAAGCAGCAATAGATAACTAATACAACATCTCAAAAGATTTATACTCTCCATCTTTAAAAGCAACATCATTTGGAACATCAAGGGGGAATAGGTTTCGGTTTGTGCCAGATGCCATATTAACAACATTATTAATATTAACATTATCATCCTCACAATCCTACACAGTAGGTAATAGTAAAATCAACACATTTAAATTGTAAACTGAGACACAGAAACGATAAGTGATTTGCCCAATATATTAGGTAGGGCTAGACTTTTCAACCAACACTGCTTAGCTCCATAATATGGGATTTTTAGCTACTGAGCCATATTAAATAAGACTACCACTCTTCTGGTAGAGCACTGCATTTTGCAGGTATAGGTTCAGGCTGTTGTTTCTTTTATTCATTGGAATTTTCTTCCATGTGATCACTTTTCCAGTCTAATCTTTTTGGATAATCCATTGAGATAAGTTCATGGATTGTTTCTTCAGATCTCAAAAAGCCTAACAAATGAATAAATACAATTTCAAAAGAGTAGTCAGAATTTTAAATGAACACAGCCCACATTTCTGCTCTAGTATCCTATGAATATGACTTCTTCTATGTCAAATATAAATGTTCAATTATTTCTTAAATAGGAGGGCTATTTAATGAACATTCTTTCCCTCTACTCTTCATTTTTTTTGTTGTTTGTTTAATCAGTTTTGAGAACAAACGTAAGGCAAGTATTGTATTATATGCTAGGGAAGAATTTTTAACTGGACAGAACTCACAGGCCACGCGGAGTGAATCTGGAGAAACACCCATGTGGGAATCAAACAGGAAATCCTAACACCTGATGACTCCACCTGTTCCCCGGACTCACTCCAGGCACAGCTGAGGTGATTAACAAGGTATCATGTCTACTTCCTGTGTGGAATCTATTTCATAGCTCCAGGGATTGCCGCTCTTCCTGGATGATTATTTCCCAATGTTTTTAGGAAGACATTTACTTAAACCTGTGATATCGCTAGGGAAACGTGAAGAAAATATTAAAAATAACTGGGATAAGGGAGAAGAGAAAGTCTGTATTTTAAAATACAAAATGAATGAGATTTGTATTTTGGGAAGAGACCAGTTGTATGTGAAGAGCTGAGTTCGACCTTCAGAGTCAAATGACGGTTGACCACTCCCTCCTACTCACCCAAGTGTGAAATATGAGAGCAGAGGGACCCTTATTGAATTTAAAGGGCAATAAATGTAGACCAAATAAAAAGAAATATTTTCTCACACAGCATATAGTTAACCTGCAGCATTTCTGGCTCCAAGGACCATTTAATTAAATAATCTGCACAGACAGAATTAAGTAATTTTATGACCACTAATAACATCTTCAGTGCTACAAAGTGAGTATGGTGAAGGTAAATCAACTCACATTCTTCAGGCGTAAGTTAATTGTCCATAGAAGATAAGAATAATTTTCTTTCCAAGTGGAAATAACACTGGACCACCCAGTAAACCCCCACTGACTTCCTTATAGGTAACAGGAGAGAAATTTAGACTAATCATTTCTCCAATTGTGAACCACCACCCCCTTACAATATTGATGCCAAAACCATTAGTAGTTGAATCTATCTTGGCATCTCTATTATATCTTATATACAAGTAAAGATTTATAGCAGGAAAATCTATAAAAGTGGGGGAAATAAATTAGAGAAATTAAAGATATGAATAGTTTCAATTATACAATTGAAAAAAACAGTAGTGTTTCATTGGTTACCCAAAATTTGGTATGTTTCCTGACAGTCAGCTTTAGTTATTGAAAGACTAGATTTTAAGAGGAAAATGTAGGCGTAGACTGCCATAATAAAGTGCCACACACTAGATGCCTTAAACCACAGACAGGTATTTTCTCATATTTCTGAACTGTTGAAGTTTGAGATCAGGGTGGCAGCATATTTGGGCTCTGGTGATAGCCTTCTTCCTGACTTGCAGATAGCCATCTTTTCCTTGTGTCCTCCCACAGTGTGCAAAAAGAGAGGAAAAGAGCCAGCTCTCTGATGTCTCTTCTTAAAGGTCGCTAATCCCAACATCAGGTTCCCACTCTCATGAGCCTCATCTCAACCTAATTAGCCCCCATCTCCAGTACCATCCCATTGGTGATCATGTCTTAAACACATGAGTTTTCAGGTTGGGGCTGGGGGACACAATTCCATCTATAGCACTAAATAGTCACCAAATCCACAATCTAATCAATAAATAAGGAAATTCTCATGACAACCAATTTGTATATCCAAACTCCAAATACAAACCAAGTAATATTCTTGGCAGTAGAGGCACCAAGGGGAAAAAAAAATCCTTCCTTCATCCTTCATCTTAAATTGTGTTTTTAGTTTGTTCAGGGAGGTACATAGTACATATACAAATAAATGATCTGAATGCAATGTTTTACATAATATAAAGAGAGGGTATAACTAATGCTTTGGAATCACAGAGAGAAAAGATGGTAGAGGGAAAGGTAATGAGTAAGAGCTTGTCAACTAGACACAAATATTCAAGAAGAGTTGCAGAGTTAACTTCCATTACATGACCAGGCAGAGGGAGAGAATATGTCACATTCTTGACAGACATAGCCAGTAGTACAATCTGGCTGAATTATGTCATGAATGACAGGGAACTGATGCTATTTATCTGAAAAGGTATCTGGAGTTCAAATGTGAGACCAGTTGCTTCTGTAGATCATAAAAATCTACATTTCTAAAGTAGAGGATCAGTAGTAGAAAGGTTCGTAAAAGAGAAAATGTATTCAACAATTTTTCTCATATGTTCTACAAATAGCAAGGAATGCCTTACAAAGTGACAGCACAGTAATGTTTCCTTCTCCAGAATTTTAGAATGGCATTGACAATAGGAGCATCTGAGGCAGCTAGACAAATTTAGGGCATCTACACAAAAAAGCTAAATGTATGATGGAGACATGGCTACCAGCTCTTGAGCAAAAGAAACTGAGAGATGGATTATGGTTCTTCATATAAGTATTGAAAATTAAGAGAGTTGTAAATAAATTATCCTAGGAGAGAGTTGACCATATTGCATCAGATTGAACTGATTTAGGCAACCGAAATTTCCTTGTGATTCACTTTCATATTCTCTTCATAGTACTAGTAAAATAGGCCTTGGACACATACTGGATTTAGATACTTGTCAAAACACATGCATGACAGAGCGTTCTTGACTGCTTTGAAGGTTCATTACAAGATCCTGTCAGAGGAAAGAAAGCTGTGGGAAGGTATTATATTTTAAGTAAATAAGTGAAAATTAATTAAAATTATGAGTTGACAGAAAAAATAAAATATTACAGATTTGTGTTGTGCATTGATTCATATGACTATTATTATTTTATTGAAGAAATAATCTATAATTTTTTTCTTTGCTGAGATTACTTTGATTTTAATTATAAACACATTTAACATAATTTCTAATTAATTTTCTTTTACATGGGTTTCTCTATATACAGCATAAAACTAAAAGCTGAGTGGCACTGAGGTATTCCCATTTTTGAATTGGGGTACATTTATTCCTTTGGAGACTGGGGATTTGGAATTCTATTATTTTAAAGGAATAAAAGCTTTTAAATGATGAGAACATCAAAATGAAGTCAGAGGGACAACTACAAAGAAGAGAGTTAAAACATTTCATCACACTCTTTAGCTCTGTTTATTCTGCTCATCATTTTTCAATTTGTGATTTGTATCTTTATTATTAAATTTTTTAAAAAGTTTAAATAAAACTTTGGCCACTTAGCCTAGAAATTATATACATATTTTCTCCTGTGTTAAATGAGCACCATTTACATCCTTAACACTGTTAAAGTTTTCTGTGGGAAACACATTAACCAGTTTACTCTGGATTACCTCTTTGTATAATTTTGTAAAGTCTTTACTTTCCTCATATTTAGCTTTATCAAATAAATTAAGTTCTTCACGCTTTTATATTTTTCCTGTAACTCAACAGCATAATCCTAGAATACTGAAATTTAAAGTGTCTTAAAATATCATGCAAAACAAACAAAAATATGAAAGTCCAATTTATGAAGCAGAATCTACATTCTCATAGAGTATATTTTTATGGATAATCTTATTCAAAGTGTTTTGAAGTGACCCAGACCCAACCCTAATCATACGATGCTTAGAATATACTGACCATAAACATAGTTTAAAGGTGCTTATAGGAAACTCACTAGTTACTCCTTTTAAGCATCAGAACAGAATTTAAGGTTATTCACAATCATTCTTTTTTGATTGCCTGCTTATTTTTCTCCTATTAAAATTGTGGATGCTATCAAAGAATACAATAAAGTTATGTAATGGAATTTAAACACACTTTATTGCAACAATATAAGTTCCATGTACAGTTATAAGCAATATGGCTGTGCTTAATAATCTCACATTGCAAGCATAATTGTGGTATCAAATTAGTAATTTTCACAAAGTACTTGCATTAGAAATTGGTATGATACAATATATTTCAATTCTCAGTTGCACAGGAAGATAACAATTTGTTTAATAGGAGAGCTGGGGATACAGTTCCTACTCTTAGATCTGGTTGTCCTGTTTATACAAAGCTCAGATTCCTAGTCACAGAATTTTAGAGCTTGAAGAGACTTTAGAGATCATATAGTTCATCAACTTTATTTTATAGAAAAGAAAGTAGAAGTTAAGGGAAGTTCTTTGACTTAATGTAACAGAAAATAAGTGAAGAAGCTAGAATGGAAACCACTTCTTAACTTTCCTAGGACTGCAAAATGAAGTTGAGGCAAAAAGCTTAGATTTGAACATCTTATCCACAGAAATGGTACTAAAGCCATTGGGTTGGACTGAGTCACTAAGGAATTGAACAGGAGGTGCGTGTCAACCTGTAATTGTTGAGCAGAAGAGAGAAAACTAGCAAAGAAGGCTGCAAAAAGTAGCAGGTAAAATGTTAAGAGAGTGGGGGATGATGGAGCCCATAGAAAGAAATAAGGGCTGGTTCCATATTAAATGCTGCTGAAAGATCGGGTAAACAATGCCAGCTTAAATGACCATCTGTTTAGCAACATAGAAATCACTAGTTTCCCTGGCAATTGAGGTTTGAAGCCTGATTGGAGTCAATAGAGGAGAGAAAGTATAAAAAGTGACTGAAGGCATTAAGCTCAGGATGTTTTACTATGGTGACAGTAGCTGCTGGGAAACTAGACATTAAATGACATCTTCATTAAGCTACTTCTTCAAGTTTGTACTTCTTGTAACAAAAAACAGCAACGTTTAAATTGCTATGGGAAAATGATTTCTGATTTCTTACACGGGGCACATGCACAGTGCTTTGTTTTGGACGACATTATTAGTTAACCACTCATTCTGAAATAAAATGTGTGCTCAATTTGTTAAATGCTGTGGAATCCTTGAAGGTAAGGGACAAAACTCTTGTCATTCTCCATTGTGTCTTAACCTGGGACTTAGCTAAACCCTAAGAAAACAATTCACGCTTGTCCCAGCAAAACTTCACTAAGACACTCCGTGTCTAAAGCAGCAGTCCACCTTAAAGACTTGTTTCTTTTAGCAGAGGCTCATCAATATCTGCACAGCCTCACAGGCAGCTAGGAGGCCCGTCCATTAATGAAATGTTAATGACTGAATTAGACCTGTAATAACTGAAGTAGGATGCACTGCTGTGAGTCCATTAGCATCAGCAAACCCCGCTGAGGAACAAGTAAACACAGCACACAATGAGAAAACTTTCAGGCAGAAGAGTTAGAAGTGTACAGGTGTTTTCACATGGAAAATGACATTTCCCTGAAATAGGATTAGTTTATTTAGGAAAGCTAATCCCATTCACCATATTTCTTCAGGGGAAAATAAAGACTACAAGATGGATTGTGTACTTATTCAAGATTGTTTTGATTTTTAAAATTCTAATATTGCACAATTGTTTCCTCAAAACTTTTTAGGATCACTTGCCTTTATCATCAGGTGCCAAATATGCCAAACAACTATGCTTTTCTTTTTTCCTTGCCTTGTTTTTCTTCTGGCTTGTTTGTATTTTTGTTATATTTCCCTCTTTTAAGCTTTCCTTGCTTATTGAAAAGCAAGATGTTTGTGAAAAGCAAGAAAAGAGTGTGAACCCTACAATCTTCCCAATATACCTATCCATTTTCAAAAAGAGGAAAATTATTGGGAGATTTAGGACACTTTTTGAGTCTTGATTAATATAAGATGATTGTAGAATTCATTTCTGAGATGTAAATATAAATCATATGGCATATGAAGCAAAAGCTGTTATGTATTAGCATCTAGTTCAATTCTATAATATACTGCCCTTGTAATAAGCTTGAAGATTTACCATTTTTATTTAAACATATATTGTAATTCAATAATATTTGAATTGTAGCAACTTGATGTAAGGCAAAAATAATTGCCATCTCAAGTTATTACAAAAGACAGAATAGCTAAGGCTAATTCTATTAGATTTCTTTATGACATCTACTGTGGGTCTTACTGCCCCATTTTCATATTTGAATCTCTAACCACAGCTGAAAATAACATATATGTGGTTTGAGAATTAGACGTTAGTGTTTGCTTGGTGGATCTTTTAGAAATACATATGAAAAAGCTATAAAATCAATATCATATTATTGTTTTTTGTTAAATAAAACAGTATATATCAAATATAGTAGTTCAATAACAAGTTTTGCAGCTTATGCTGAACCTCATGCATCCTTCCAGGTCCGGAGTTCTATATTTATCAATAACCAGTCATGTGACACTAACCCAAATCCTTTAACCTTTCAGGGATATTTTTAAAAAAAATTGAAAAAGAAGCTTTATAAAGGAAAACATGATAAACATTTAAACTTTACATTTATTTGAACTTCAAACTTAAATAATTATACTTCCTGATACATTAAAATGTAAGAGGTGGAGATAAACCCAAGAGGTAAGAGAAAATGAAAATGAAAGATATGTTAGAAATCTAATCAGCTAACTGTCCCACAAAAAAGGAAAAGTCATATAAGTGGAGCCCAAATTCACAGAAATAATCCAGTCTACATGGGTACAAACTAAATATTTTAACTAGAATTTGCAAATACAACAAATCATAAAACATATATATTTGAACAAATTGTGCTCTAATATAGCTCCTAAGAGATCAGATTTGAATGGAACAAATGAAAATACTGACATGTTTCTTTTCTGTAATCTAAATGTTGGTTTCTCATGCAAATCATTCACTCCTTGATTTATGTTTGAAGGGTTCTGGTTATCTTTAGATCTCAAAATACATACATACACTTGCACACACACACACTCACATCATCTTGCTTCTTTAAATCTTTGTCAAGTTTCTTATTTCAGTTTAACTTTGCTGTCCACAGGCAAGAAGGGAAGTTCTGCACAGCATTTTGCAAATAGCAAGCATGACACTGGAGTTGAAATTCAGACCATGCAATGAACTGGCCTATAAAGTGAGGGCAGTGACAAATAGTAACACCTGACAAAAAGTATTATTCTGACTACAGTTAATGGAATGTGTTTCCTCATTCAGAGTGTCCAGAGCCTATAAACACTGCCTTACAATTTTAAACGGCTAAGAAAGAGAAATCCATCAAGCCCTAATGATGCACTGATAACAATGAATATGTAACGTATGGATAATCTATTGGTGGTAGTTTCTGGAAGAGTCAGAGATCAAGTAGGGTACATATTGGTAATATAAACACCACATGAATTACTGCAAACTGACACGCTCATAAAATCAGTCTCAAGAATATTAGTGAATTTAAAGGAAATTTAGAGTAGTAAGCTGTTAGCTTTGAACTGAATCTTAGTATACAAGATTGGATTTCCACACTCCCCAACCTTTTTTTTTTTTTTTTGGCTCGGACAACTAGTGATTTCAGAATCAAATATCAAAAGGCTTTTGTAATACCAAATGTCTTCCCTTCAAAGTTATTTTTTTCTTTTGTCTTTAGGTATTAGTTATTCTGTAGAATAATGAACAAGGTATCCTTAAACATTTCTTTAGTACAAAATTTCAAGCAAAAAGTTTAAATGTATCATTATTTTTCAACAAGGACAAACTCCCATTAGCAGTACATATGCAATCATACTTTATTTCAATAAATAGGATTGAGATTATAAAGAAATATAGCAAATGTTTCATGACCTAATGACTCCTATAATTCTAAAATGTTTAGAATATAATAGAATATACAAATATCTTATTGGTATGTAATGATAATATATGGCTTGCCTGACTGAAAAATAACAAACTTTCCAAAAGTAAGATTGGATCAGGATTCGACTAACCTCACCCCAAAGAAATGGAAAAGCCCCAGAATATCACATAATTTAGTAGAAATTCCAGGGCTCATGAAACACAGTTGTCATTACCCCTTACTTGCAATGGAATTGGTCATTCTTCAGGCTGCTACGTGAATATCTGTTGGACCTTTCTGTAAAAAAATTAAATGTAGAAATTAAAAACATTATTTGTAATCCAGAAACACCAGCAATGGTACTTCCTCATGGTTCCTCTGTGTTACTAACACTTACAGAAAATCTCTTGAATACACTAAATTGCACATAGAGAATAAGAATTTCTAGTTAGGCCAGTGCAGTGGCTCATGCCTGTAATTCCAGCACTTTGGGAGGCCAAGTTGGGTGGATCACCTGTGTTTGGGAGTTCAAGACCAGCCTGACCAACATGGAGAAACTTCATCTCTAATAAAAATACAAACTTAGCTGGGCGCGGTGGCACATGCCTGTAATCCCAGCTATTTGGGAGGTTGAGGCAGGAAAAATGCTTAAACCCAAGAGGCGGATGTTGTGTTGAGCTGAGATGGTGCCACTGCACTCCAGCCTGGGCAACAAGAGTGAAACTCTGTCTTAAAAAATAAAAAAAAAAAAAAAAAACAATTTCTAGTTAATCAAATAGCTATTGTATTAATTCATTTGTTCGTTCATTCTCTTTTATAGAATTATGTTAAATATGGGTCATATATAAGGTAGTTTGTTTGTTTGTTTATTTGAGACAGAGTCTTGTCCTGTCGCCCAGACTGGAGTGCAATGGCATGATCTCTGCTCTGCAACCTCCGCCTCCTGGGTTCAAATGATTCTCCTGCCTCAGCTCCTTGAGTAACTGGGATTACAGGTGCCCACCACCACGCCCAACCGATTTGTGTATTTTTAGTGGAGATTGGGTTTCACTATGTTGGGCAGGCTGGTCTCGAACTCCTGACCTCCTGATCCACCCGCCTCTGCCTTCCAAAGTGCTGGGATTACAGGCATGAGCCACAGCAGTGGCCAAGGTAGTTTATTTTATGTGCTGTTTGTTCACTGCTCTCAAACATCTCAGAATGCAGTAGAAGGTGTTTCATTCATTTATTCATTCATTTATCCATTCAGTCTATTTTCTGAAACCCTACCATATTCCAAGCACCGTTATAAATACAGAGAAAGAGACATGAAGAAAACTGTCAGGGTCCCTACTTTCACAGCGCTTACATGCTCACCATGGAGGGAGTAAAAATAAAATGTCAACAAATAAAACAAATTGAATGTCAGATTGATAGGAATCAAGAAGGAAACAAGAACAGAGTGAGATGATAAAAGTGACTGTGGTGCTGTTTCAGATAAGGTGCTGAGAGGACCATTTAGAGAGGATGTTTAAGGAGACATCTGAGCAATGTATTAGGCAAGAGTTTCAAAGCAGAGAGCAAAACAAGTGCCAGGGCCTGAGGAGGCAGTGAACTTGGCGTATTTCTGGAAGAGCAAGTAGACTAGTGTGGCTGAAGAGGAATGAGGGTAAGTGGGGAGACTACAAAGAAACAAGGTAGGAAGGACATGCTAAAGATTTGGGGACTTTATTCAAAGTGAGATTGGAGGATATAAGCTGGTATCATATCTTAATTCCATAGCTATTTAAAAATAAATTTATATGGAGATCGAAAAGATGAATGGCAGAAGCTCTGACTTCACCGAGAGAGCAGAGGTGTTGGCAGCGATTTGGAGAGGGTCAGGAACTTTGTAACCAAAAGATAACTATGGACACATTGGAGTGGTGGTAAATACAAAATCTTTATAATCCAGGAGTCATTACATATACTTCCTAAGATGGTTAACAGTATATAATAATACAACCTATACATGCATCCTGACTGTGGATTATTACTAGTTATGACATAACTTGACACAGATAATCAAACTTCAAAATGCAGTTAGATCACTTGGTTGGGAAAAGAAAAAGAAAACTAGGTCCAAGGCAGATTTGATAGGAAAAATATGTCAAGAAAGGAAAAAAAAAAAAAAAAGTAAGTCAAAAGGACTTGGCAGAGGATAGAAAAGTGGGGAAGCTAGTTACCATGTCAGATTTTTAGCTGTATACCTGCCTTTTCCAGGAATAGTTTTCTGCTTTCCCTCTCTGAATTGTTATCTCAAAATAACTCCTTTGTTTTTTCAGAAGGATGGAAATTATTCCATCTCTGGTTAACATTTGTTTTGTAGAGGTTCATATTTATTTGTCGTTCTACAGTAGCCTGCCTACTTTAATAAGTACTTTCCAATTGCTCTGTTATTTCTCAGAGTCACATTTTGCCTCTAATTGGTTTTTATTTTGTAAATGCCTCCCATTACTCATTGATTTCTTGAGCTTTCTGGTTTATCCTTTGTGAAGGAAAGAGAAAAGATTATATATTATATATAATATATATATATATTTTCCAGATTAATTCTACTCAGCTGAACTTGTCAGTGATGAGTGTAAACTGTGTTTTAAGGCAGAACTCCAAGTCTTCAGGCACAGCAACGAATCAACTGGTTACTCAAGATATGACTACCAAACTATTAGATACACTGGTTATAGCCCTCCCGGTAAAATATTTCAAAAACACTTAACTGAGAGGTCAATTGGTATGGTTGTGCAAATCCAAAGGTGAGTTCTTGGGTGAAATAGACATAGATAGTCTCCACATCTCATTCTACGATACCTTCTGTCTAGAAATATTGTTTCTTATTTTTTTCCTTCACGCAAATTTGAGTTCAAAAGAGCTTAATGACTGTTGCTTTCTCCTTTATCTGCGTTACCATTCACAGCTTTGTAATGCAATCTGAATGTAAACCCAATTGACCGTAGTAAAAGTGAAGTCATGGAACTAGTGCATCTATAGAGAATAAAAAAGCAACAGGTTTCTAATGACAAAGGCAAGGGAAATTTCTCTCCCTCAGGTCAATTTCAGCAAAATGGGTGAGCACAGCACATTCCCGTCCATCTGGAGAAAGCTAGGGCAAAGCAGAGAAGACCAAGAGGTGATTTTGCACTTTTTTGACTAGATGGCTACAAATTGAATGTGAACTATAATCTTAGTACAGGAAACTCAATGATTCTTTTTTTATCTTGCAGCTTTGGAAAGTAGAGACATATTCTGAAGACGGAGGAATAAAAAAGTAACAAAAAAATTTGTTTTTCAAACTGGACTGTTCTTGTTTATACATATCTATAAACACTGTGATTAATTACAAGTTGTAAGGAAAGGAGAAAGAAAATAGTTGAGTTCTTACTTTGTACTGTGCTCATTATATAGACAATTTCATTTTATCTTTACAAATTCCTCCATATTAATCTCTATTTTGAGATGTAAAAAAAAAGAAAACTGAGGCTTAGCAAGGTAATCAGCTGAGTTTTGAACCACATGGCTCTAAAGACCAAGTCTTGTTCACTAGGCCACTGAACATGGGGCTTTGTACAATGTGAGCTCCTGGTCCCTGGTCCCAAGTGGGTCTAAGGTAAGACTGTATTTTTAATAAGCTTTACAGATGATTCCTCTAACCAATCAGGATGCTTAAAGCAAACAAAAAGCCCAGTGGTAAAGACAATGCATTCAGCACACCATGCAATTAGTAAGTTACTTTCCTGAATTGTCAGAAATATGGCTTCAACTTTTCAGGGCCAAGACAGTGCATGAATATGAAATTGCAAATGGAAAAATACAAATGAGAGTATCTTGTGATGGTGACACAGGGCTATACAGGAATGTACCTTAGAAGGTCAGAGCACACACAGTAGACACTGAAGTTTCCAAATGAAAATAACTCCTTGACTAAGAGAGAAAAAGACAAAGAAAAGAAAGTGAGGAGATGAATAGTAGCGAAAGACATTGAATTCTTCTACCTTCATTCCAGTGTGAGTGACTCCTAAAAGATGGGAAATGAAAGGATCCCTATGACACTAAACCACAGAAATGGAGCTGAAACTTTCATGGAAAAGAGATATTAATTAGCCTTGGGTGTGGCTGACTTTTAATGTATTTAGCATAGTTCCTGAGAGTACTGGGATGCTGAGCATAGAAGCAAATGGAGCTCCGAGGCCATCATGCCCATTCAAGTAAATAAATAAAGCTAAAGGGGTTGGAAGGGTGGAGAATAGACTATGCATCCTAAGCTAGGGAAGTTTGACTGTTCCTTTGCCATTATGCCTCAAGGATGGTTGCATAATAATTTTTTTATCTAATTTTTTTTAGACCTCTGGAGAGAGGATACTTTTGCTGTGTTTCTATTACCAGAAAGGGGTCTCGATCCAGACCCCAAGAGAGGGTTCTTGGATCTCACACAATAAAGAATTTGAGGTGAATCCATAAAGTGAAAGCAAGTTTATTTAAAAGGTGAAGGAATAGGCCGGGCATGGTGGCTCATGCCTGTAATCCCAGCACTTTGAGAGGCTGAGGCAGGCGGATCACGAGGTCAGGAGATCAAGACTATCCTGGCTAATATGGTGAAATCCCGTTTCTGTTAAAAATACAAAAAATTAAGTGGGCGTGGTGGCATACGCTGTGGTCCCAGCTACTTGGGAGGCTGAGGCAGGAGAATCGCTTGAAACTGGGAGGCGGAGGTTGCAGTGAGCAGAGATTACAGCACTGCACTTCAGCCTGGGCGATAGAGCAAGACTTTGTCTCAAAAAATAAATAAATATATAAATAAAAGAAAGAAAGTAAAGGAATGAAAGAATAAAAGAATGGCTATTCCATAGGCAGAGCAGGAAGGCTGCTGGTTGTCCATTTTTTACGGTTATTTCTTGATTATATGCTAAACAAGGAGTGCAGTATTCATGTGTTTTCCAGGAAATGGGTGGGCAATTCCTGGAACTGAGGGTTTCTCCCCTTTTAAGATGATATATGGTAATTTTCTGACGTTGCTATGGCATCTGTAAACTGTCATGACACTGGTAAGAGTGTCACTTAGCATGCCAATGCATTATAATAAGCATATAATGAGTAGTGAGCACAACCAGAGGTCACTCTCCTTGCCGTCTTAGTTTTGGTGAGTTTTGGCCAGCTTCTTTACTGTAACCTGTTTTATCAGCAAGGTCTTTATGACCTGTATCTTCTGCCAACCTCCTATCTCATTCTGTGACTTAGAATGCCTAACTTACTGAGAATGCAGCCCAGCTGGTCTCAGCCTTATTTTACCCACCCCCTATTCAAGATGGAGTTACTCTGGTTCAAACACCTCTGACATTTCTGTTACTTCTGGGAATATTCAGAAAAGGGAAGAATCCCAGCCCTCTCTTTACAATATTCCATTTACCTTTTTAATAAACTGCCCTTCAGTTTCTCTCTTTTTCTCTCTCTCTGTCTTTTTTTCTCGAGACAGGGTCTCACTCTGTCACCCAGGCTGGAGTCAGTGGCATGACCATGACTGACTGCAGCCTTGACCTCCCAGGCTCAAGTGATCCTCCCTTCTCAGCCTCCTGAGGAGTAGCTGGGACTACAAGTGCATGCCACCATGCCCAACTAAATTTATTATTTATTATTTTATTATTTTTTGTATGGATAAAGTCTTGCTGTGTTGCCCAGGCTGGGGTCAAACTCCTTGGCTCAAGTAATTCTCCCACCTCAGTCTCCCAAAGTGTTGTAATTATAGGTGTGAGCCATTGCTCCTGGCCCATCAGTTTCTCTTAAGGCACAGAGGACACCCCCACAGAACCTGACTGTAGAGGCTTTCATATCTCCAGGTCAATTGGGCAGGAGCAGACAGGGACAGATAACACTAAAGACATGGCCATGAAAACATCTATGACAGTAATTCCTAACCTTTCCTATAATTACAATCTCCTGGGATTTTTATTGTTTTTATTATTTGCTAGTACCCAAGCAACACCCCAGACTAATTAATTCAAAATCTTTGAGGGTGGCCCCCAAGCATCAGTACTTTTGAAAGCTCCCAAAATAATTCTAATAAGCAGCTAGTATTGAAAACCACCAGTGAGAGACTTGGTGTGTTTCTCTCAGCATTTGAATATTTTATCCCATAATGCAGGAAATGAAACTTAATGAAAATTATACCTGTAAAGACATATTAAGTAGTTAAGTGTGTATTTGCTTTGAAGACCAGAATATATGCGTATACATCATTATCTTACTTCAAAATCAAAATGTATTTCCAGTGTCACAATTCAAAAATGTTAAAAGATCTTCCATGTTATCTAAAAAGAAATGCATTAACATTCAAGAACTTAACTGATTATATGCATATGACCTTGGTTCCTAGACAAGCCATGACCTTGATTGGTCCTGCAATATCATCCATTACTATTATGGATATAAAGGTAGCTATTATGCAACTGGCACCTAATGTAAAGCATCTCCTATTAAGGTGATACAGTATAATGTAATGTAAAATAAAAATAATAATAAATTTAAAAATGTTTTCAGTACTGTTATTTGAGTCCCAAATCCCAGATCAACCATTGCCCTAATTTCATAATGTCACAAGGGGAGATATATTTTCTACTGTGATCTTTTAAAGCACCTGGTCCTTTGGAAAACTAAAATTTTATCTTTCCCTCCTCTTCTTCTTTCCCCTCTTGTTTGGTTTGGTGTTTAAGATGAATGACTATTGTGAGGGGGCTGGTAAAAACAAAATGTAGAATTAATAGATTCAATCCTGTCCCACAGAAACCAACTCATTAGGTACTTCAGGCTCCTTGATGTTCAAATTTGTTATCCTCAATGTAAGGGAAGTATTAAATTTAGAACGCTGAGGTTTTTTGGCATGACATACATTGTAGTGAAAAGAAACTGGATTAGAGGCCGGAAGATAGAGTAAATAAATTCAGCTTGAGAATTAACAAATTACACTATTTTGTGCAAATCACTTAACCAACCTCTCTGAGGTTAATTCTTTCATCTGTCAACTAAAGGACTTGGACAACATTAAAGAGCTTAGTCCCTTATAACTTGAACTTCTTATGGCATATTTTAGATCTATGACCTGTGGAAATAATTGCATTTTGAGGAATGATAACAATTCATTTAATTTGTTATAAATCAAATGTGGGGTAAATAAACAAGTTATATGGAGTTCCCAGAAAAGACTGAGAAAAAAAAAAAAAAAAAAAAAAAACTTCTTTCCTGTAACTATATTTCTTATAATTGCAGGTTACACAGACTTACATATTGTTTCAGCCTAACACTGATTCAGAACACCCAGGTTATACTAAATATGTAAGATTTATAAAATGACATTACAAGTACATTTAAATAAAATTCTGGTGTGTATTTTTGGACACAATACTGTGACTGCAAACAAATAAAAAGAAAAAAGGAAGAAAAAAAGATGGATCCAAACTCAAGTAAAACTTCAAATACCAAAAGCTGCATAAATCAAAGCTTAAAATCTGACTAGTAACAGCAGGACCAGATCCATGTGTATAAACTGACGGAGGTGTGGTTTCCAAAGCCACTCAATCCGCTTGTATACACAATGCTTGAATTTATTGAGTTTTGCTGCAGTGACCATTTGCTTCTATGGCTCAAGTTTTGTTTTCTTGAGGGTTTCCCAATCTGTCTCCCTCTTGAGAAAACCACGTGCGATTTGTTCTTTTTATCTAAGCCATTTGCATTCCTCTTAGTGTTTCTCCTTTTAAGGTAAAATGAATGTTAATGGATGTTAGTGCCAATGATATTTGGCATATTCTGATTTTAAGGAATGAGATTCTTTCCATCTAGCTCTTGTGGGATAGTGATTGCTACATATTTGAAAGACAGAATAATCAGGCTTAAAGCCTCATTGAAAGGTCATTTAAACCATATCCCTGACTACATACACCTGGTCTCTGGGACACAGAAGTGAGCTTCGTAAGGTTGTCTCCCACTTATTTCATTGATCAGAAGGAGTCATTTTAATACGATGTTGCTATCTACTTATTCATGACACGTAAGACGTGGTCACAGATACTGAACCACAGAGAAGGACAGGCCTTGGTAGGAGGCAAACAGAAAACACTCTCTTCATTGATGTGTGTCACTTTACTCCTATTGTACACATAGGGTTTATACGGACAAACCATGCCCATTTTCTGATACACACATTTTTCTGAGATAACCTGTGCACCTTCTGAGTGTTAAGCTGACGGTGCACATCACTTGGTTGTTCAGAAGAATCAGCTTCATATACTCTGTTTAGGCTTCAGGTCACAGTCCTTGGAAGGGCTGCTACTGGCAGCTATCAGATAAAAATGACAATCTTTCCTGCACAGTACTTTAAAGAACATACACTGAAATATTTGATTGATTTTTTTCTATGTTTCAGGCTATCCTTGTGAGGATTCTGCTATGTTGGGCCTATTAGAACCCAGAAGCAAAAATAGTGCTGATTTTTATACATACTTTCACCCAGATCTACAAGCAGAAAATCAAAGGCTGTGGATTCTTTTTTCCCTCATAATCTAATCCAACCCTTATCCAAACACTTGCATCAGAAGGGATCATAAAACCTCTAAATAAATAGCATATATGATAAAAGCATATATGAAAAAATGTAGTCTTATAGCCTGTCATTTATCAGACATCTTATTTTCATGATAAGAACAGCCATTAACATAAGAAAAAATCAAACTCTGGGCATCACAGATAAAAGTCAACTGGTTTAGCTCTCATTCATATTTCAGAAATTTACTCAAATACTTTTGTACACATGGTTGTAGCCAAGAGTTGAAAAAATATGAGTACATGTACATTTATATAAGTACTTATTTCAATTTATTTATAAAAATATATCCCTACATTTATCTATCTATATTAATGTAAACTTATATAAATTGCGTGTGTGTGTGTGTGTGTGTGTGTGTGTGTGTGTGTATGAATGAATGAAGAGATAAGAACAATCTAATGATATTAAGACATTGTGTCAACTCTGATGGTGAGGAACTTTTAACTATTGATGCTGTTTTGTCTGAAGTCAAAGGAGTCTGGCTCTGAGCAGTTTTTTTGTTTGTTTTTTGTTTCTGTTTTTGTTTTTTATTTTTATTTTAACTCGAACCCTTTCCTCTCCATGTGATTCTGTTTCTTATATATTTTCACGCCTAACAATCTCTTATTCATCAAGACTTGGTGAAATTGTCACTTCTTTCACACAAGAGTTTGATGTTTACAAATAAGAATAAGACTTTCTTCCTAAAAACTTCTATCAAACTTTACCTGTCTTCTTTTTATATTACCTCCTGCTTTTGGTTTTTGATTTTATTTTTGCCCATATGTTTAGTTGTATAAAAATCTCCTTGAAAAAATACTGCTACTACTAATAATCCTTACTTCATTGCATTCTTTGTATTTTATACAATGCCTGGCATAATCCCTTGAATAATGTAGATACTTAATACATAGTTTTGAAGATGTGAAAAGAAGTATAACACTTTTATATTTTGTTGCAGTAGGAAAGGGCTTTTCTTGCACTTCTTGACATTCTATTTCCAGTCTAAAAGAGGGTAACTATTTTTTTCTTAGGTTTTGTACCGCGCTTTAACCACAGGTTCTAAAATTAAATTAAAATCTATCTCCTTTCCAATTGAGAACCACCAAGCTTTATTCCCTGTCTTCCTCAGAGTCCTGAGCTACTTTGAAAGTTGCCTGAGATTCTATGGGATTTTCAAAGGTAGCAGAATCCTCCTGCAGAACAGCACAGGTATTTTTAAGAAATAAATCTATAGCCGTTAGCACTAGCTCAGGTATCAGACGACTGTCAACAAGGGCCAATTCGTGAAATAATAACTAGGATTTCCATTTAGTTAACACTAAAACAAACAAACAAAACCCCACCCTGCAGTACCCAGAATACATATCCAATTAAAAGCACAAGTGGCTGCCTTTGTTCCTCACAGAAATTTTCTCTGTGATCAATAATGTCAGCCAGGCTCACTGAGTGTGTTGCCATCAGACTCTTGAAAACAAAGGGTTATTTTATTTTTGTGACAATTTAGGTTAAAGAAGTACAATATTAACAGAGATCTACCCCATTAAAGTATAAGAAATGTTAGTTATAACACATACTCATCCCAGCCACTTGAAATTTTGGTCCTGACCTGTGATAGTCCTCACTTGAATTTTTGCTGAAATCCCTGTTGTTAGAAATGGTTAGGATATGTCAAAGAGAATAAATAAAAATATAATTTGATAAAAAAATTGATATATTTGACTAAACAAAGATTTTGGAAATTTTCAACTCATAAAAAAAGTTACAACCCAAATGATATATTGGGATGAAATAATTGCTTTAATATGTAATTGTCAGACTCACACAGCCATTTTATATAAAGAGCTACTACAGACCAACAAAAAAATTAATTTGCATAATACCAATAGGAATTCACTGAAAAATATTACGAACAGACAAGGCACAGGTGAAAAGTAACTCGTCTCAGTAATAAACAAATAAATTGAACATTTTTAAAAACTGTTATTCTAACGAACTTCAGATTAACAATATTTTAAAGTTTGAAAACATCCAGAGTTGATGTAATTGTAGTTGCTTTCATAAACTGTCACTTGGAGAACAAGTGATTACAACTCTTTTGGAGAGAAACTTGACAATAAATCCAAGATTGAATCTCTATGTATGCTTTGACCCAGCATTGCTTCTTCCAGGAATTTATTCTGTAAAAATGCCTCCATAGTATATGTACATATGTAAAAGTGTATTGCATTTTTTTTTTTTTTTTTTTTTTTTGAGACGGAGTCTCGCTCTGTCGCCCAGGCTGGATGGAGTGCAGTGGCGGGATCTCCACTCACTGAAAGCTCCGCCCCCCGGGTTCACACCATTCTCCTGCCTCAGCCTCCGGAGTAGCTGGGACTACAGGCGCCCGCCACTACGCCCGGCTAATTTTTTTGTATTTTTAGTAGAGACGGGGTTTCACTGTGTTAGCCAGGATGGTCTCGATCTCCTGACCTCGTGATCCGCCAGCCTCGGCCTCCCAAAGTGCTGGGATTACAGGCGTGAGCCACCGCACCCGGCCGTGTATTGCATTTTTATGTGCAATATTACCAATTTTTAAATACCCATGTCCATCAATGAGGCTGATTAAAGTAATTCATCATATAGATATGATATATGAATATATGTAGATATATTAATTTCTTAAGCTTATCTTAAGAAATAAGTCAGATATATTGAATACATTGCTATGTGAAGAAAAGTGTATTGAAGAACAATGTGAAAAGTATAATCTCATTTCACATAAAAATTAGAAAATTATTAATGTATACAGAAAAAATAAAAATTGAAGGAATATGCATACACTTGTTGACAAAGGGTCTTTTCATGAGGTAGAATTATGGAAGATGTTTACCTTTTAGAATATATTTCTCTGCATTAGATTACTTGTTTTACTCTGAAAACAAAATAAGCATTTATTCAAAGTATTTAAATAAAATCTATCTAACAAAGCACCATGACAGTACATTTGGTCCAAATTATCAGGAAAATCTCCTTGAGAACCAACTTAACATGGATTTTAAGGAATATCAGCAGTTTGATTCATACTTTTCAGGGCATTAATCTATTGTAAAATACTCAGCATTACTATTAGGGATTAACAGAATGCTTACCCTTACAAATTTTAACACTTAATAATTCATTTTTTGAAATCAATATAGCGTTGTTAAAATATTGTCCTATAAAATTATTAAAGATAATTTTTCATATTGAGTGTAGAATGAACCTAGAAATGTGCTATGGCCCATGAGAAAAATGTCATATCTACAGAAAACAGTTTAAAATAATTGTAAGAAAAAAAAAAGACTCAAGAAAATGCCAGCGTTGCTCTTTTTTCAAATCTTTCATGATGGTTACTTTTTTCTTTGTATTACTACGTTTTAATTCCATTTTGGTCTAAATATTTTAAAAAAATAGAAATTTACACCTATCGGTGATTTTAAAAAATCAAATATAACTTTTGTTTCACTTTTCCTAAAATTGCATTGCCATGAGTAACCAATAAATCAGCTGTTGACTTTAAAGTGAGCAGAGGTTATAATTGTTCTTCAGTAAGCATAGATTTATTTTGTAATTAATATCCTCTTTGGAATTTGCCTGTGAATAACACGTCAGTCTACCTTTTTATTTATGCCAAGCATTAAATAAAATAAAAGATGTTTTGACTGGTCTTTTGCCTCAAAGAGATTTTTTAAACTTAGAAAATACATTTAAAATATATGTAAAATGCAACATAATACTCAGACTTTAATATTATTTCTAAAAGTAACAGAAATAATTTGATATTGTAATGGCAATAGATATACCCAATATTACAATGCTTTTACAGTCCACGGTGGGGGAATTAAAAAGAAAAAAATACTTCCATATATTTAATTACATGCCACCATGTTATAATTAGTGCTTCTCATTTAGTAAACACTGTTCTTGAGACAGTACAAATATAAAGTGGAACACAATCTCTCTTGGGTAGCATCAACCTTTACTCAATCATTAAACGATGAGAAATATTGGGTTGTTTTTGTTAAGGATTAAGAAAATGCTTTTTGAAGCAGATAAACATTTGTCCCTGCTGGAAGCTCCTTCAGCAGTAATGCATCACTATGCCTGACCAGCCCTAGAAACCTTGGAAAGACAAAATATGTACATGTTCGTTGTTAGGCATATGTGATATGTTTTGCTTTGTCACCTGGCAACCAAAAGATTTTTGAACTTTGCCAAAATCCAAACTTTCGAGACTCTTAAGCTGCTTAATTTTTATATTCATGAAACACAATCCATGGTATATTTCTGTTTGGAGAGCTAATTGTATAAGACTTCTTGAGTTGTGATAGATTTTGCTAAAAGATGTTTAACCTCATAGTTTAACATGTCAACTTCAATTCAGATCAGATTCCATGTTATTTATTTAGACCTGCATGAATGACAAATACTAAAAGTCACATATATTTCATGTCTTAATCATGTCTTGAAGGACCCATGAAGAATGAGCAGAGAATCAGAGGTTGAGTGTTCTAATCTTGCTTGGCTCTGTTGTTTAAACTAGTCTTGAGACTTCAGAAAGTAATGCAATACCTTTGATCCCATTTTCTTCATTGGTAAATTAAGGAAATGCACTTAAAAATTTCAAAGAGTTGTAAAGAATATTTGAGGTGTATCTTTTCTTTTTAAATGAGAGGAATATCAACGATGTTCATTCTAGAGACACATGGGTATACAAGTCTTTCATTCTTACTCATTATTTGTCAATCTTTGACCCACATTCCATCTCAAAACCCACCAGCATGCTCTGATATATACCACGTACTTCTAGAATATAAATTCCACTGAACTTTTACAAAGTATTTCTATATTCATGCTTACTGGTCACCATCAGAGATATTCAGTTATTTTTATTTTCTTCTATTTTAAAAAATGTGGAAACTTTTTCCCCTTGTTCCATTTGTAGTATGTTCCTGGGACAGATCATAGTACTTTCAATTTAACTTGGTTACCTGGATTTTCACAACCAATGGACCATCCTGGAAGTCTGAACTAAACTGAAGAATCAATTGTAATTGGCAAAGGTTCCGTAAGTACTATCTTGATAACATCCTCAAATAATACCTCATATCATGAAGGATAGTTTTACTATTTTAAAGTCCAATTTAGTAGTGCTACATCACTGACTGTGATGTTCAAATATTTGTCACTGGAGACCATCAGCCCATGGCAAAACAGACACCAGAACACTACATAATTTGTGTTTGTTCAGAGAAAAGACTGTTCAGATTTTTATTATCCTAATGATTAAAAAATTGCCCTTGGTGCTTGTTCCGGTAAGAGAAAAAAATGTTCTTAAACGCTAAAACAATAGTAGTTTCTTTAGTGAGTGATGTGCCACTTAGTAATAATGCAGTGCATTTTGAACAGATCTGTAGTTTTTCAAAGACAAATATCAAATGGGAAGAAAAAGGTTATGTCACCTTCACCCTCACAGTACTGTCATTTATATGCTATCAGCTCATTAAATTCACATTAGGATACTCCATGGGACTTGAGTTGCTATTAGTGCACCTAAAATGGCATAACAAAATCTCAGTTCACTTTAAGAGAGATGGCATTGCGACATTTTGTATTTCATCACTGAATTATTACAGTCTCAGATGCATTCTGCTGTGATGGTAATGGAAGGAGGAGTACAAGAGAGGAAAGCTGTCCATTTGTTGTTCCCCAGGGAGAGAAAAAGCAAAGTTTGATCAAAAAAAAAAAAAAAAAAAAAAATTTAAGGAAGTGAAAGTAAAGTATTAACAATTTAATCCCTGTATCTAAGCTGAAAATACACAAGTAAAGGCAAATGTTACATTTTGAGATAGACTTTATAGGACTTGTTTATTTACTGTAGTAAAATGACTATATTGACTACTCAGGAGCTTGTTTGCTTAGTTGTTTTATGTCCACAGGTGGATGACCTTCTGGACTTCATATTACCTTTCAGACGTACTCACTGGTAGCAAATCACTGTCCTTTTCTATTATATTTTTAGCAGTTATATCCTTATGAAAAAAATTTGGGTAGCCTCTCAAAGGTGAACAATTCCATGACAAATGTGAATATTGATAGTTATCTCCATGATCACAGAACCTTTCCATCATGAAGAACAAAAGATTATTATCTCCTATTCTGAACAACCTGCAGCTATACAAGATTTCATGAAATAATTTTAGCACATTTAACAATGATCAAATTGTACATTTGTCAAAAAATAGAGACACCAATGGAAAAAGCTTGAAATAGCAATGGCTTACACAGCATACAAGAATTAGTGTTTTCTCAAAACCAGTAAACTTATGAGAATTTTGATGTATATTCTATCAGCAGGATTAAGAGAAGTGTATGGCTGACATAATATGCTTTTACATATAAATAGAGAAATAAATGTGTTTATTAAGAGATGAAATTGTGTAATAACACAAGCATGCCCTCTTCTAATGATTACTTCTCAGTGATAGAAACAGAATTTGAATAGAAGAAACAAGATTAAAGTCTTCATCCCACATCTTGAATGTTTGGACACACTAAACACAATATTTCATAATTGGGAGTTTATATTACATGTGGAACATATTTAAAATTAAATTACAGTTGTTCAGAATATTTAGACTTCACGACTATTGCTTTCATTTGTATCATTTCTTACATAAAGTAAAAAAAATGTATCAAATATGTGAAATATAAATACCTGCTGCTTCTGAGTATACTTTGTAGCTACAGCTCTGTTGCTGGGTTGGTTATTGGCAGCTGTAATATAAAAAAAATGAAGAGATTGAACTAGACAGTCATTAGATTTCCTACAATTCTCTACATCTGTGTCTTAACAGGAGATAGCAGAGTGTTGGAAAAAGAGACCCAGTAGGAGTCTAGGCTGGTGGTCTCCACCCAGACCAGAATTAAGAAACCTAAATTAGTGAGTAATTTACTCTAGGCCTTAGTTCTCCCTTCTACAAAGTAAGGCAAAATACTTTCTGACCTCTAAAGCATCTTGAGATCTAAACTTCTCTGGTTTTGTGTTCTGTAACCCTTTCTCATTTCTCTCACAATTTTACCATGTAATATTGGGCAAGGTCCTAAAGCATATAAAGTACCCATTTTTATTAGTCAGGATTCTTCAGAGAAATAGAACAGAAGAGAGAGAGAGAGAGAGAGACAGAGACAGAGAGAGAGAGAGAGAGATTTATTATGAGAAATTGGTTTTTGTGATTACAGAGGTTAGAAGTCTCACAATCTGCTCCCTGCAAGGTGGAGAACCAGGAAAGCCAGTTGTATGATTCAGTTGGAATTGGAATGTCTGAGAACCAGGGGACTTGATGGTGTAAATTCCACTTTGAGGGCCGGAGAAGATGAGATGGGATATCCCAGCTCAACCAATGAGTCAGGAAAAAAGAATCAAGTTCCTCCTTCCACTTTTTAATTCCACTCAGGTCCTGAATTGATCGGATGATGCCCACCCACAATGGGGAGGGCAGTCTGTTGTAATGAGTCCACAAATTCAAATGTTAACCTTATCCAGAAACACTCTCCCAGACATACCCAGAAATAATGTTTAATCTGGGTACACCATGACGAATCAAGTTCATACATAAAATTAACCATCACAACATCATTATGCTTAACCTACCAACCTACTCCCAGGAGTATAGAAAATGTTACTAAATATGATATGAGATGAGTGTTACAAGTAAGTCAACCACTGACAGTTGCGGGATGTCAGGGACCCCGAACGGAGGGACCGGCTGAAGCCATGGCAGAAGAACCTAAATTGTGAAGACTTCATGGACATTTATTAGTTCCCCAAATTAATACTTTTATAATTTCTTACGCCTGTCTTTACTGCAGTCTCTGAACATAAATTGTGAAGATTTCATGGACACTTATCACTTTCCCAACCAATACCTTTGTGATTTCCTATGCCTATCTTTACTTTAATCTCTTAATCCCGTCATCTTTGTAAGCTGAGGAGGATGTATGTCTCTTCAGGATCCTGTGATGATTGCGTTAATGGCACAAATTGTTTCTAGAGCATGTGTGTTTGAACAATATGAAATCTGGGCACCTTGAGAGAAGAACAGGATGACAGCAATCTTCAGGGAACAAAGGAGATAAGACTTGGAGTCTGACTGCTGGTGAGTCGGACAGAACAGAGCCATAGGTTCTCTTCTTTCAAAGGCAAATAGGAGAAATATCGCTGAATTATTTTTCTCAGCAGGGAACATCCCTGAGAAAGAGAATGTGGCCTGAGGGTAGGTCTATAGACGGCCCCCTTGAGGCAGCCGCCTTTTATGGTCGAGGCTGAAGGGATGAAATAAACCCTGGTCTCCTGTAGTGCTCCCAAGCTTATTAGGATGAAGAAATTCCCGCCTAATAAATTTTGGTCAGACAGTTTGTCTGCTCTCAAACCCTGTCTCCTGATAAGATGTTATCAATGACAATGTGTGCCCGAAACTTCATTAGCAATTTTAATTTCGCCCCATCCTGTGGTTCTGTGGTCTCACCCTGCCTCCACTTGCTTTGTGATATTCTATTACCTTGTGAAGCATGTGATCTCTGTGACCCACACCCTATTCGTGCACTCCCTCCCCTTTTGAAAATCGCTAATAAAAACTTGCTTGTTTTATGACTCCGGGAGCATCACGGAACCTGCTGACGTGTGATGTCTCCCCTGGACACCCAGTTTTAAAATTTCTCTCTCTTGTGCTCTTCCCTTTATTTCTCAAACCAACTGAGATGCTTAGGGAGATAGAAAAGAACCCAGGGTTAAATATCAGGGTGGGGTTTTCCCCCGATAACTGACAAATTTGTCAGGCTCTAGATTTATCTTTGTTTCTTTAATAAGCCAGAATCCCCCATAACTTTTTAATCTCTTAACTTCAGCCCAGTTCAATCACTTGGATATCTACCCTCCAGCAATGGTCATTTGAATTTATAACCATCCTAATAAGATAAGGAAATTGAAATCCACGCAGGATAAATGACTCACCCAAGGTGACACGGCAGAGAGCTAGGTTCAGAAAAATACTGTGTTTCATGACTTTTAGTGCAATGTTTCTCCAGCCTGTGTCTTGTGGAGTCAAGGATCTCACTTTCTATTATCTTTGTTTCAACTTTCACACAGCCCATAGCAGGGCAAATTCTTTCAGGAAAATTTGCACCCAAGACAAAGTACATTGTACTATAAAAAGGATAAGATATTAATGGTAGGAAGTGAAGAATCAACCAGTCATGAGGAAAACTTTTTTAAAGTAAACCAATTTATTTCTCATACCCTCTGAAATGAGTGGGTAATAGGCTATATTGTCATTTGTTCAACCTTAGAATAAGTTCTGATCCATATTTAATACCTTAAATATAGCCTTGAAATTGCATTCTGAATTGTATTCACCTTTAAGTCACCATGCCAACTGCAATGCCTGGACATATAAGACACCTTATAAGTATGTTCTATATTGAATATGACCATCTTTCACACAGGTCTGAGTTTGCAATTGAGTATACCTCAGCTATACTCCCTTTAAAAAGAAACAAAACAGTTTTTCGTGTAAAATCTCAACAGCAGGAATAAAGAGATTATTTTAGTTATGTAGTGTGTATTTGATATCATGCTTCTTAGGTAGAAAGAACCCTTCAATACTCATTACATTGAATATTGAAGCTGATCTCATTCAACACAACACAGATGAGATTAGCCATTTGTAGAAGCAACCCTCTCTAAGAAGCAACTTTACATGTCTTGATAAGATGAATGCGTCTTCTAAAATTCAGTAAGAGAACTATGAAATTTTCTTTCCAATATTTTATAAGGGAGACAGTAATCAAGAATGTAAGTAATGATAGATAAGCTAGAAAGTAATTAATTTGTGTGAAATAACCATTACATTGAAATAACAGAATCTTTTGTTAAGCGATTAGAAACATTGTTTCTTTTTTAAGTAAATACTAAAATCTGTCCGTGCTTATTTAGCAATAACTCAAAGGGTAGTCAGCCTGTTTGGTGATACTGCTTTTCACTTTTTGGCAGGTATAAACCTGAAATGCAGAAGGCCACCTCATCTACCACTATGTGAACAGAATATTCCCTCCTATCATCCAATTCCCTTTGTTTCACCTCTTGACTCACCACAAAAACCATCTGATCTTATTTTGATTTCCCAAGAAGACTTTTTTTTTTTTTTTTTTAATGAGAAGGAGCATGTACTTGCCAGCTGATGCAAGTATTCTGTTACATAGTGCAGCGTGTTGTTCTGTGTAAGTGAATAAATTGGCATTCTGGTTTATAAATCTGTTTCCTGTAAGTTTATTTAGCATTAATGAGTCCTCTAGAGCCTGACCATTCCTGGGAAAACTGATAAAATAGTACTCCTAGCTAGGCAAAGCCAAGGTCCACACCCTGGCTCTGAAGTCACTCCAGTGAAAGTTATATATATGCCATGTGTTCCTGCCGGAAACAGCAAGTCAGTCCGCCTCTCTCTTTATTCCTGGTAATTACAAGTGAGACAAATCTCTTAGAAGGAAACTTCTAAGGTGAACAGGAACAGTGCATATCATCTTCTCCCTCAGAGATTTACAGCATTCAGTTATATAATAATAGTTTGTAAAAGATAAGCCTGATTTATGCTGTATAACCCAGTATTTCTCAGTATTCCAACTACTTTCATGTGATCTGTATTAAACTTTCTGGGAATATACCATGGAAAACTCTATTTGTGGGATATTATAGTTCTAGGAATCCTGAAGAAGGCCTGGAAGTACAGCTTCTCCTCGGGGATTTTTCTCTCATTTGCATCTTGATAAAAATGAGAATTTCTCAGCTATAGATCTCAAGAAGAATAACATCTGACAATGCCATAATAAAGTTAGTTTTATGTAGAACCTGGGTAGATTTGCTTCACACTAGTACTTGGATGTGCCTTGACACTGACATCCTTCTCTTTATCTTCCTTTCCTATAAAGGAGCCCATTCTTAACAAGTAACCCACAATATACTGTTTAGAGAAGTTATAGAAGATCAGTCAGGATGATTCTGTCACCAAACTTTATTAGAGCTAAAAATGTACAACATCTGTCACATTCTATTGTGTTGGAGTCTAAGGATGTATCCAATAACCATCACCCCTCTCATGCAACAGAGTTCTTAAAACTAATAGAGAAATAAAGGAATGGAGAGGAAGTCAAAGTATCACTTTTTCTACTGGGAGACCAGATGGGAGGCCTTTATTTAGAGTCAGTTATTTGAACCTACCTACTGACCATTGAATTTAGGTTGAATTACTCACCTGGGGCCAGCCAGAATAAAGTTGGTAGAGAAAAGTCAGCCACAGGAGGTAGAGATAGTCTGTGTTTCTCCTTGAAGGGAAAAAAGTTTCCAAGAGGAATAGGCTTAGAACCTATTAGAGTAGGCTGACTTTAATCCTCAACTGAAGTGCCTGCTTCTGGGGTAAAGGGAGGAAAAGCATAGAGAGACATTATTCCTCTATATGGAAGATAAAATTAGGAATGAAGAATTATAATTTTCTTCTAACATACTGCTTCTTGTAGTAAGAGACCTAAACTATAAAACCCAAAGTAAACAATTTAAAAAAACACAAAGATTTGAGCACAGTATACTTTTCCTACAAGAGAAACCTGGCAGAAATTAGTTAATGGGACAAGACGACTACGTATAATGTGCCTAAAGCTGGACAAGAGAAAACAAGACAAAGATGGGATGAGATATAAACTTTAAAAAAGGCAGAAAGGTAAAGCAATTATTTTCTCTTCCGACTAAGTGATGCACTGATATTGAAGCAATGACATTTGAGTGGTAGGCTATCCTAAGATTTGTACACCATCTTTTTGTTTTGTTTACAACATTTTTTCTGTTTTCAAATATATCTAAGGAATCACCGGTGTGCAGATTTGTATTTATAACAATCTGAATATTAAAAGTATGTTAGCTTAGAACATTGGGTCTTCTAAAATTAGTCAAAGGTTCACCTTAAATTATAGTTAGACAAATGATTTAACAAATGCATAATATTGCAGATTTGCAAATTATTTTATTAATAATAATTAATGTTCCTTCTTCACATGGAATGTATATTTCTGCAAATGTATATATCTATTTATGCTTACTCAATAAGCACTTCTTAGGTTCACTACTATAACAAGCTGTGTGCCATAACCTAAGATTCAAAATCAAATATGACTGACAGTTTCTGCTCTTGAATAGTTTTGCTTCCCGTAGGAAAAGAGACAAATCAATGATTATCATATAGCATGAAAGATGCTAAGGTAGTGGCATGTACAGGGTATTGTGGGAGACAAAACATCTATGTCAGACTGAGAGATAAAGAGAAATGGTGTTTGAGCTAAAGCATGTCTGTGTGTATGTGTGTGTGGTGTTTTAACTTTTATTTTCATGCAATTTCAAAAAAGTTTGTTCAGAAACATTTGACAATAACTTGGAGATGTGGTGCCTGTTTACATTAATATCATTGAATGTATTAATTCCTTCACACAGGATCATACAGTTCTATGATCTGATCCACAATTTGTATCCAAATTGCGTCAATAATCCTAAAAATGTGTTGCATTTGTTTTTTTCCACAGCTCAAGGTCTACTCTGGATCACTTGTTGCAGTTTGTTGCTATATCCCTTCAGACTCTTTCCCTCAGTCTCTATCTTGACCTTGATCTTTTTGAGAAGAACAGAAAGTTTATTTGTAATTGAATTTACATTCCTTTGATGTTTCATATTGTTACATTCAAACCATGATTTGTGGCAGGACCTCCACAGAAATGATAGCATGCCCTTCCCAGGAAGCATGTGATGCCCACTGGTCTCAGGATTTGATCACTTGATTAAGGGACTGTTCCCGTTAGACACTGTGAAAGTACTGCTTTTCCCTTTGTAATTAAGGAATGTTAATGATTTTGGCAGGGACAATTAGGGTAATTCAAAACATTTGATTCTTTAAATTTTTTTTTCTAGTTTTTGACTGTTAATAAATAAAGCTTCTACGGAGAGTGTCAGGTAAGGCTTCCTAAATACATTGGGTTGTCAGGGAAGGTTGCACTAATAAGGTAATTATCAATTAGAAGTGTAATGTGGAAACCAGTTTGAGTAGGGAATTATTATTTGTATAACTTAGAATAGGTTTGAACTCAAGAATCAAAATTCTAAACCCAAAATAACAGAAATAATTTGTGCTTTATTACCTCCCTTAAGAAGTCTAGAAATACACTCTCCCAGGATTGACCTAGTGGCTCAACTTTTTCATCAAATAACCAAGGTCTTTCCATTCTTTTGAACCATTGTTCTTTATATTTCATTTGCCTTAGGTTTGTTTCATTAGAGTTAGCATCTGCTTGACTGCTCCCTTGACTCTAGACACCATGGTTTTGTTTTGTTTTGTTTTGTTTTTGTTTGTTTGTTTGTTTGTTTTAGTGAAGGAAAAACTACACAAACAGTTAAAGTGTCTGCCACACTAAATGACAGCAAAAATATGGAAAGGGATTTTGCTTCCATATTCTTAAGGCAATACCTTCTATAAGAAGGTATATGCTTCAAAGTGTCCACTTCACACTTTTATGCACAATTAACTATCATACCACAAAATAATAAGAGTGTTTTTGCTTCTGCTTAATATGCTAAAACTATCTACTGTCTAAATGGGAATGTTCTCATCGCTTCCAAAAATGGATGATACTAAGTCCCCTTGTTTGTCATATTTTACACAGGTCAATATCAATTTCTTTTCTAGTTCAGTCACAATCTTATCTGGTCATATATTCTAAAACTTAAATTGCAATTTTATCATTCACAAACACATAAAAAAAAGGAGCAATTTAATTGAAGGAAGAAGGAAGAAAATGTGCATGACTTTTTTTCAGTCACTATACTAGAGTTGATATTTATCCTTTCTCCTTCTACTTACCAATTTAATGTTATCTTTGTCCTCGTTTGATGTTTGGGATGTTTGCTTGATAGGATAACTCAGGCCTTCCTTTCTCAAAGTTCCATGCTTTCATGGCTCTGTTGACATAAATTTATTACCAGTTTCTCAAACATTTTAAGTTAACATTGTTGTATGATAGACACATTTGTGATACGCTGTAGATGATGCAAGCAATGTAGTGAACCATGTCATAATTGTAAATAAAATAGTCTTTCATAACTGAGTCTTATAGAATCACTAAATATAAGGCAAGTAAATAGAGTACTTCAAAATTAATAATTACATTAGGAGTCAAAATGTAGGTGGAAAATTACCTCAAGAGGAGCCAAACAGATTCTTTTTGCCAGAATTTATGAATTAAACCAAGAAATTCTAGTTTCAGTTGGGGTGGATCTCTTGCACAGAGGAGATATAAAAATTTGAGATCGTAGTGTAGTGTACTTTAACACACATAGTAAGAAGCGGAGACAACCAATCTGCAGAAAAAGAAAGACAAAATGATAAGAAAAAGAAGGAGAGAGAGAGAAAGAGAGAGAGAGAGAGAGAGAGGTCATAGAGCACAACAAAACATTCCCTACATTCTGATGGTGTTTTTATGTATTACTATACACCGGGCTCTAGTCTTTCTAAAGGGACTTGATGTATTTATGTTTTTTTTTTTTTTTTTTTGAGACGGAGTCTCGCTCTGTCACCCGGGCTGGAGTGCAGTGGCCGGACCTCAGCTCACTGCAAGCTCCGCCTCCCAGGTTCATGCCATTCTCCTGCCTCAGCCTCCCGAGTAGCTGGGACTACAGGCGCCCACCACCTCGCCCGGCTAGTTTTTTGTATTTTTTAGTAGAGACGGGGTTTCACCGTGTTAGCCAGGATGGTCTCGATCTCCTGACCTCGTGATCCGCCCGTCTCGGCCTCCCAAAGTGCTGGGATTACAGGCTTGAGCCACCGCGCCCGGCCTTGATGTATTTCTTATCTTTGCATTATAAAATTCCCATATGTTCCAGTAAGTAATTCCTCACCAACATCCCCATTAAAATATCTACTTAATTTAGTTAAAGTTATTATATTTTACTTGCATTCACTGACCTCTAACTCTAATATGTCTTCCTAAATTATTTTATCCTGAAACCTGCTTTCTGTCCCTTCACAGTGTGAAAATATCTTTACAGGAACAAGGAATGAAACTCACCAGTTTAACTTATTATGGAAAACTATTTTGTCCATGTGATTTTGACACATTTACCTCAAATTCTCAGGAAAAAAATGCTTAGCAAGACTTTTCTTGTGTCAAAATATAAAACAATGTTTATTTTAACAAAAGACATGGAAGAGGCCTTTACTCAATAAATTTGTATTTAGTGCTTACAACCTGTAAAAAGCACCATAAATATTTGTGGAAGTTAAAGTTTTATGCAATTTAAATGTGCTATGTAGAATTCACAAGAAGATTATTTCACATGCAGTTGATTGAGAGCTGACTGCATTTCAATATCCTACCCACTTTTACATAAAAAACAGCAGGGAACCTATAAGTGTTACTTTGGAGAAGCTAGGTAGAAATTTAACTATGTGCACAACATATTTAAATTCAAGTGAGCTGGGATATCTTAGAAGTTTGGTTATTTATTTTGGTGAATAAAACCTCTGACAAATATTTATGAATGCAAATTTGGGGAGAATTAAAATACGTATTATTTTTTCCACTGAAGCTTCTGTGTTTCCTGATTGGTCATTTTACTATGTTTGTTCCAGGTGGCTGTTTTGCAACATCCCTCACACATTCATATTGTGCTTGAAAACACATGGCAAAACCACATATTTTGACTAGGGAAGAAACAATAATTTTTCAATGGCAGGCAAAAATTATGAAAATTACTTTTCAATGGAAGCTTCTCTCTCACACCATAGCTATTTCTTTTCACAAACTATGATTTTTTCACAAGGTTATTTTTTGATGGTCTCCGGGATGCTAACTTACCATGGGGGTTACACTAGCTATTTTCTAAAATAGGTGTTCCACTGATATAACATATATTGGACATTTATGCTTGTTTTTATTTGACTTAATTACAATTCGTTTGAACTTTTGCCCCAAGATAGTTTTAATGTGGAGGCCAAAATTTGAAACTTTTAATGAAATAAATAAATACACTTAGTAATATATTATTTTCCTGAAAGAAGAAATATGCTTTCATAAATAACCCACCTAATAAGAGTTCCTAAGTTTTACCTTCATATCGTCAGTAATGTTTTAAGTTATTTAATGCATGAAACAGCCCCACACACATATATATGTATATACATACACACAAACACACACACATATATATACACACACATATAAATACATTTCACCTATACACAACCATACACAGACATAGCCAATTCGACACATTTTTTTGAGTGCCTACTATGATCCAGAAACTGGAAACGTAACAATGAGCAAGTCAGTTATGGTCTCATTCTCAGCAACCTTATATTATAGTGGGGATATGCAATGGAAAATAATCCATAGAAACTGTGAGTATAATAAGGGAAAAGTTAGGAAAGGAAAGATATGGAAGAACATGTTTATTTAGCTATCCCTCCCTTCATGATGTAATTGTTGCCTTCCCCTCTAGACACATCTGTATTCAGTTATAACTCTCAGAAACAATCTGTCCTCCTTTTCAAATCACACTTAACTCCCTAGTTAGGGTAGCTATTATCAAAAAGACAAAAACTAGCAAATGCTAGTGAGGATATAGAAAAAAAGGGAACGCTTATACACCGTTGGTGGGAATATAAACTGAAACAGCCACTATGAATAGTGTGGAGGTTCCTCAGAAACCACAAACAGAACTACCATATGATCCAGCAATCCCACCACTAGGAATTTATCCAAAGAAAAGGAAATAATTGTATCAGGGAGACATCTGCACTCCCATGTGTATTGCAGCACTATTCACAATAGCCACGATACAGAATCAAACTAGGTGTCCCATAACAGATGAATGGATAAAGAAAATGTGGTACACATACACAGTAAAATGCTATGAAGTCATAAAAATAAATAAATAAATAAATAAAAAAGGTCAGATCAGAGTATGGTGGCTCACACCTGTAATCCCAGAAACTTGAGAGGCCAAGGCAAGAAAAACACCTTGAGGCCAGGAGTTTGAGAACAGCCTGGGCAACAAAGCGAGACACCATCTCTACAAGAAATTTAAAAAATTAACCAGACTTGGTAATCCATTGGTGGTTCCAGCTACATAGTAGGCTGAGGTGAGTGGGTCACTTGAGCCCGGGAGTTTGAGGCTCCCGTGAGTTATGATTGCACCACTGCACTCAGCCTGAGCAACAGAGTGAGACCCCTTCTCAAAAAAAAAAAAAAAGAAAAAAAAAGAAAAAAGAAAAAAAAAAATCCTATCATTTGGAGCAACATGGATGGGACTGTGGGACTGGAGGACATTATGTTAAGTGAAATGAACCAGGAAAAGAAAGTTAAACACCGCATGTTCTCACTCATATGTGGAAGCAAAAATAAAAGTTGATCTCACATCAAGGGTCGGGCAAAGGAGGAATAGGAAGATATTTGTTAAAGGATACAAAATTACAGCTAGGAGGAACAAATTCTAGTGTTCTGTAATATTGCAGGATGGCTATAGTTAACAATGTATTAGATAGTCTCAAATAGCTTGAAGGAGGATATTGAATGTTCCCAACACAAAGAAATGATACATGTTTGAGATTATTGATATGCTAATTACCCTCATCTGATCACTATATATTATATGCCAACTTAAAAAATATGTATGTGTATATGTATTTCATCTTTCCATATCTACATACAGATGATTCCTTATATGTGAATTATTCATCTCTCTAAACTCTTATTCACTATGAAAACTCAGGTCTCTTTACACTCCTGCTCATGAGATTTATACTGGACTTTTCCTGCAACCAAAAATGCATGAGGCAGGTGGTTTTAGATATGGGACAATGGACAAAAGGTAATCTTAAAGAGAAAAGAAGTATGTGTTGAATATCAGGACCACCATAACATTTAGCAGTCCAGGGCTGCTAAAGTGAAATGGATGGCAATTTGGGGGCAGGATTCCTGAGAAAAGAGGCTAAATGAAATGACCCCATATGTTTATTTGGAGTCACTAAAAGTTAGAGTATCAATCAAAAATGACAAATAATAGCATTTCTTAACATCTGACCTATTCTATGTTTATTTATTTTCTTACTGATTTTCTGTGCTCACATGAACATAAGCTCTGTGAACACAGCTCTACTCTTCATGCTCTATTCCTAGTAGAAGAATATCTGACACAAAGTAGGTGCTCAGTAAATATTTATGGAGTTAAGTGACTCTCACATAACCGGAAGTCCCGAGAGAGAACAAGCTCAAGGAAAATTCAAATGAGGATTCCAACTCAGTTCCCCTGTGCTTCTTCCAGGTCAACTCTTGTATATGTATAACTTTGTTCTCAAGCTGGCCTCTCTTGTGGCCAAAACATGGTTTTCAGTAGCCTTCAGGACAGTCCGTTTCCTAGTCTTTATGCAGTAGGAGAGAGGAAAAGCCACTCTTGTATTTGTGGAATAAAACGCCTCTCTTCCAGTGTGTTTGAGCTGTATCATGTCTTGGGCCAACTCACAAAATAAAAATAACCAAAGGCTGGAATGCTCTGTGCTGATTGGATTAAATTTGAGTTCCTGAATCGATCACTGGCTTGATTGAGTGTGGAATGGGGATTAGATTATTATTAATAATTTAGCTTGACCAAGGGTGGTATCTGAGTTAGAGTCAGTCTTCCCTGAATCACACAGGTAGTATGAAGGAGGAATGGGGTCCTGAAGAACATCCCAGGTTCTCTTAGGAGGGTGTAAGGAGACAATGAATGTTGAGTAGACAATCAAAATTGTCCATTATATTTTTTCCCTACAGATACATTTCAGAGATTTTATTCTTAGAAGTGCAAAAAGCATGAAAATAAAATATTCTAAGAGGAGTGTATTTATTGTATCACAAAGAAGCTGTTTAAAATGACAGATCTTTGAAGACAATTTGGGGAATAGCTACTGACCTATCAAGAACTTGTATTGCCAGTACTGGAAGAACAGTACTAGATCTGTACCTGTTTTGTTCAACATTGTACCCACAGTCCTTAGCATAAAGAAGATGATCGGCTGGGCGCAGTGGCTCAGGCCTGTAATCCCAGCACTTTGGGAGGCCAAGGAGGGTGGATCACCTGAGGTCAGGAGTTCAAGGCCAGCCTGGCCAAACTGGTGAAACCCTATCTCTACTAAAAAAAAAAAAAAAAAATACAAAACTTAGTTTTGCATGGTGGTGGGCACCTGTAATCCCAGCTACTCAGGAGGCTGAGGCAGAAGAATCACTTGAACCTGGGAGGCAGAGGTTGCAGTGAGCCGAGATTGCACCACTGCACTCCAGCATGGGCAACAGAGCGAGACTACATCTCAGAAAATAAATAAATAAATAAAAAAGATGTTCAACGAGTACTTGATGAATTAATGATTGTATTCACGCATTTGTTTTTGTAAAGATAAAGCCACAAGCTTTGTATAAAGAAATCCATAAGTTTCCTGTAGAGAAAACACAGCATACCTATATTATAAATGCCTCTTGCTTCCCAGTAGGATTATTCACAAATCACTCTATTTATGTATACGAATTAAGACTTTTCAGAGTGACTCTAGAGGAAAAAACAATAAAAAGCCTAGGAGATAAAGATCTACCATTTTGCCACATGGTGTTTTATTTGTTCTATCTGTTTTTGCTATTTTTTCCCTCTTTTTCTGATTTATCTTACGTTAATAATACATTTTATGATAACCAATTTTTATCTCCATTATTAAATTATTTATACTTTTGCACAGTCCAGTGATCTGTGCTTTTGATATATACTTTCAATTAATCAGAATCTTATTTTAAATAAAATCATATACTATTTGACAAGTAGTTTAAGGATCTCATAACTGTGTATGTCCAATTTTTCCCCCATTCTTCGAGCTATTGAGATCATACATTTTCTTTTAGACACTCCATAAAGACTATATGTTGCTCGTATTTTTCTTTAGGCATTAAGTTATCTTTTAGAGCAAATTTTGAAATTAATTTATTTTCATTTATTCTTTACCAGTGCTCTTCATTTTCTTAGAAGATTCACATTTCAATCTGATATCACATTCCTTCTGACCGTTGAATTTCTTTTAACTTTTCTTGTTGTGTAGATCTTCTAGAATTATCTGATTTTGTTTGTCTTACAAAGCTCATATTTATACTTCATTTTCAAAATATATTTTTACTGAGTAAAGAATTATGGAAAGACAGTATTTTTTTTCTCAGTGTTTGATGAGAAATCAGCTATAATATATTCGTTTCCCTGTAACTTGTCTTTTTTCCCCCTCAGGTTGTGTTAAGGGTTTTATTTTTGTCTTTTGTTTGCAGCATTAATATAATACGATACACATATGTGTGTTCACCACCCTGTCCCACCAGGTCTCATTCCTTAAGGGGAGTATTTACTCTGTTTTATGTTCTTTGAGTTTCCTGGATCTATGCTTTGGTGTCTGTTATTAATGTCAGAAATTCTTGGTCTTTTTTTTTTTTTTTTTTTTTTTTTGAGATGGAGTCTCGTTCTGTTGCCCAGGCTGGAGTGCAGTGGCATGATCTTGGCTCAGTGCAAGCTCTGCCCCCCGGGTTCACACCATTCTGCTGACTGAGCCTCCTGAGTAGCTGAAACTATAGGCGCCCACCACTATGCCTGGCTAAGTTTTTGTATTTTTCAGTAGAAACAGGGTTTCACCATGTTAGCCAGGATGGTCTCAATCTGCTGACCTTGTGATCCGCTCACCTCAGCCTCCCAAAGTGCTGGGATTACAGGCGTAAGCCACCACGCCCGGCCCCATTATTTTTTTCAAATGTTTCTCTGCTCCATTCTCTCCTGATTCTCCTTCTAGAATCCCAGTTAGGCAATTGTTAGATTACTTGATTTCGTCTGACAGCTCATGCATGCTTATTTCTGTGTTTATTGTTTGTGTTTATTTTTCCCACTTTTTTTCTATGTTTCAGTTGAAGTAATTCCTATTGACCTATGTTCAAGGTCACTGAATATTTTCTTCACTCTGTCGAGTCTACTAATAAGTCAATCAAATACATGTTTTATTACTATGCTGTGCATTTCTACCATTTTCATTTGCTTCTTCCTTTCGCTTTCCCTCTTTTTGATAAAACTGGCTATATAACGTTAAATGTGTCCACCTTTTTCCTTTAGAGTGTATAATATATTAATCATAGTAATTTGAAATTCTCAGTCAGATGGTTTCAACATCTGCACCATATCCGAATCTGGTGGTTCTGTTGATTACATTGTGGGGTGTGTGTGTGTGTCTGTGTGCGTGTGTTGATTTTCCGTATTCTTCATAATTTTTTGTAGAAAACCATGTATTTTCTATAGGAAAGCATAGACTCAAGTACTTAGAGTTTAGGCTTTTAAATAAGCATACCTTTTTTTTGTGTATAGGATTGTGTTAACTAGCCAGGAGTTGTTCAGTGTTGAAATTGTCCTTGCTATGTTTGTCTTTAGTAGACCACAATCTTCAAATTTCTCTAGCAATATACTGTGTGTTTGGAATGGCGACTGGCTTCCCAAAATCTTTTTCTCAACCTCTACTCCACCTCCCCCATTAGCCTTCCCTTTCATGCTGTACCACAGAATGTGTCTGTCACTTGCAACTTAACCAGCAGTATTCCACTATCACCTTACTTGGTGCTTTTTAGCCTGGTGGTGGGTAGTGAAGTTGGGAAAAATCCTTGCGTCTCAGTGATTTGGCCCTCAAAATGTTACTGCTCTTTTTCCAGCTATAGTTCTTGCTAAGAACACATTTCTGCTCCTTTTTGTTTCTCTTGTTCTCTTTGTCAGGGGCCATAGGCTTATATCAGTGGCCTATGACCAGTGGGTTTTGTTGTCTTTCCTGTAAATTAAAGCTTTGGTTCCATACGGGATCATTACCTCCAGCTCATTTTTTCACGCCTGCTTTTCCTGTCCACCAGTCCTAAATAAAAGAAGCTGTGTCTTGACTCACCTTTCCGATCCTCTCACCCCCATACCTCCAGCTCATTTATCATGCCTGTGCTTCCTGTCCACCAGTCCTACATAACAGAAGTTGTCTCCGGATTCACTTCTCTGATCCCCTCACCCCCATACCTTCCTGTTAACACCTACTGGGCTTCATGGATAAAAAGGCTGCTGGTGTGTGGGAGTCTCCTTCTCCCATATCTGTGGACCTCAGAGGCTTCACCCTCTCTACCAGTCTGCACTTGGCACTCTGCCTCCAACTTATCAGTTATTCTGAACTCTTAGTGGTGTCCAGGTGACATCCACCTTAGCAAAGCAAATGTATATATCCTGTCTCTCCCTATAGGCACCCGTCTCTCCCCAGTTTTCTGGTTAATTGATTGTTTTGTAATCTCAACTTCTGAATGGGTCCAAGAAAAGTTGTGGGTTTACAAATTTTTTTAGCCTTTTTGTTTCTATAAGTGTAGAAGCAATACTCCTTCTAGCTTGCCATATCCTGGAGCAGAAATTGATGTCATTAAGACTTGAGGAGAAAATATTTTGAGAAGAATTAAAAATTGTGCCCAAAGGCCTTAGATTCTTGATGAATCAATAGTCTTCTTTGTATGTTGTGAAATTCATGATCAAATACAAATGAATATGAGAACTCTTTTAAAAATATATTGAATTAGCTTATAAGTCCCATAAGGTGACATTCAGATGAATTCTTTTTATTTTTATAGTGCTGTATATATCTCTTCTATTGTAATTTCTGTAAATTTAGTTTTTTTTTTTAATTTTTAATTTTGAATCAGATTCTGGTTCTTGTCACCCAGACTGGAGTGCAGTGGTGCAATCTCAGCTCACTGCCATTTCTAACTCCCGAGTTCAAGTGATCCTCCCACCTCAGCATCCTGAGTAGCTGGGACTACAGGCACATGCCACCATGTCCAGCTAACTTTTGTATTTTTTGTAGACATGGATTTTCACCATGTTTCCCAGGCTTGTCTCGAACTCCTGAGCTCAAGAGATCTTCCCACCTCAGCCTTTCAAAGTGTTGGGATTATGGATATAAGCCACCATACCTGGCTTATTTTAGTTTTAATAAAGAATGCTGTTCATGATTCACACTGTTAACTAATCATTGGGTATTTTTTTTTTGGATAAATTTGAAAATCTCTAGGAATTTTTGCAGAATTTGTAAGTGAAAGCAACAGAATGCCATAACTGAAATCATAAATGTCAACTTTTTAAATGCCGTGGCTGACTAGCTAGTGAGATTTTACCTGAATCTTCTGGTTTACATTACTAACTTAGGTTTCCTACACAACCAGATCAAATGGAATCTAAAAGAGAGAGGACAAGCTACAAATGTGAAGACCATGGTAGTCTGAGAAGGCAAGAGATTAATAGCCTAAAGTGTGGGTGAAATCAGTAGTACATAGAGAAGACAGATGTATGTTAACACAAGGCATGGATGGTGGTTATGGCAAATTTTGGCAACCACTTATTTCTTTTATGCATTACTTAATTCTTCCACTTGGCCCTAGATGCTATTTGGTGTTAGCCAACATCAAACAGCTAATGTACCTGAGGAGAAAATGTGATCCTGGACCACCCAGAAAGAAATATTTGGTGATGCTAACACAAATTTTTAAAAAATGGGTTCAACTCTTCTTAGCTTTAGGTTCCTGTAAATAATTGTGACTCAGCTAAGTGTTTCTTAAAGGTCTTGTCCAATCAACCTAAGGTTTAGACTGCGTGTGTAGAAAATACTATACTGTTTGTGTAACTATAATTAATACAAAGTGTTATGTGTATATTTTAAAAAAGATTTCAACAGCAACTTAAGGATTTAGTTCCCGGAGTGTACTGTTAGAGAAAAATATTAAGTAAACAGAGAGAATTTAACTAAAAGGGGGTTTTAAATTGCTCTTCTAGCACCTTGCTTTCCTTTAGCATGAACAACTACAACTTCGAATTCACAGACAGAATTGTTAAGTTCTGGTTTGTTCATAGAAGGATATACTGTCACTAAAACTTGTATAATAGGCTAACATTGATTTTCAAAGTTAAGTGAAAGGTACTGGAATGTTTCTGATTCAAGCAAGAGGTTCTTTGTATATTGCATCAAATCTTAGAATATAGAGGATACACTTAGAGACAATATTAAATTCAAATGATTAGAAAACATTTACCCTTAAAATTCAGAGGAACCTTTCAGGTAACATGGCAGGCATGGAGGAGACAGCAACCTTTGGGAGCCACCAGCCTCCTCTGGGAGTCACCTGAATGGCAACCTGGATCCAGACGACAGGGAGGAGGAAGCTGCCTCTACAGCTGAGGAAGCAGCCAAGAAAAACAGATGGAAGGAAAAGAAGAGTAAAGGGGCTGCGGCAGGGCAGCAGGAAACTGATAAAGTATTAAGAGCCTCAGTGGATGAAGGAACAAGACAGTTGGAAAGACAAGCGTTGGAAGAGAAAGAAAGAGATGATGATGATGAAGATGGAGATGGTAATGGAGATGGAGCAACTAGAAAGAAAGAAAAAAAGAAAGAAAGAAAGAAAGAAAGAAGAAGAAGAAGAAGAAGAAGAAGAAGAAGAAGAAGAAGAAGAAGAAGAAGAAGAAGAAGAAGA